>NW_026114202.1:407404-509861 GCF_018139145.2 Gymnogyps californianus | reverse complement strand
AATACATCTTTTCCCCACCCCCCTTTCCCCCTCTATTATGATTCAATCAATGATGTCATTATGTCCCATTCAGGGGCTCTTGAACCATTTGGCTGCAGGAATTTGGAGGAGCGGCACGGGAAGAATGGCAGACCCGGCGCTCTCCCTCCCGGCCTTCCAGAGCCTATTCGAGTCTCAACCGGAGAAACAAAGTCAGGTTTCCCCTTAACCCCTCTTCACCGCAGAGGACAAAAGTAAAAACAGCCCCGACCCCCCCCGTGAAATGCACGGAGGGGTGCGTGTGCCGCATGCGTGGGAGGGGGACTGCGAGGAATGTCTGCGGGTGAATTAAACCTTGCGCAGTTCTGCTGAGGATCCCCTCCTCTCCATTTAATCCTTTTAATTAAGATAACTTCAGCAGCTCTTTCTGTTCCTGGAAGACTCAGTGGTTTCGCTTCCCCCGGCAGTGCTGGGCTCTGCGGTGATGTTGCACCGAGTCTTTGGTCCACGGCTGTGGCTTTTGAGGGGGACTCTGAGCTTCCTCTTCGCGGCCGTGCACGCGGTGCCGACGGCTTTGTAGGAGCATTAGAAAAACCTCTGTAAAGGCAAGTGATCCATGGTCTTAGCCCCTAAAAAGTTTTCCTAGTCTCACTAATTCGGCGATGGAAAGCCTCGCTTTCTCAGAAAACCCTCTCCGATTCAGTTACCGGGTAGCGGAGCTGAGCTTTCCCAGCTCTGCGCTTTCTGGAGAGCCCTTTCGGGCACCGACGGGTGCAGGGCTGGGCAGTGCTGAACTCGTGGGGGCTTAGAGACGCGTGAATGTAGATCCAGATCCAGGACCATCTCGAATGGCTTTCCTGCCGAAGCGTCCGTGAGCGGGCGCCCTGCGAGATGCCGCTGGCGCGTGGCTGGGCCTCTCCCAGGCCCGGCTTTGTCAGAACGCGCGGATTTAGGTTTGCTGATGCTTTAACTGCAGATGTGTTATGTGCTTTTGTAGGTTGGACCATTAGGCGTCCGGGCTCATCCCGCAGGGCCAAAAGAAGTTGCTTTAAAACCCGGGTCTTATAATAATGTTTGGGATGGAACAGCTTAATTCCACAGGTAATTTAGTGGCTAACACACCTTTCCCCATGCTCTGGCCATCCTTGTTCTTTAAAAGGCATAAAAGCAAGTGAGGGGTTGTTCATACGGGAGATGCGGCCGGGAGAGGGGGAGTCCCTGTAGATGGGACTGTTCCTGCTCCGGCACGCAGCTGGCCAGCGGAGGCTCGCTGGCACGCGAGCTGCTGTCCTGGAGGAATAAATGCACAGATTTAACAATTATGAGGGTTTAGTTAGGCAAATATTTGCAGAGCAGCAGCTCTTTTGCTAGATTTCCCTTCGAGCTCTGCTAGGATCTCAAGCTTTTGGTGATATTGGAGAAACCAAACGAAGTGACCATAAAAGATCAAACATAAGGTACTTTCTGAGCGTTTTACCCCCTGCCTTTTATCTCTTCTGATTGAAAGAGGTCTGAAGACTTTGTAGGTGTGGAAGTGATGAGCATCCAGGTAGATCCTGGCTCTCTAGAGGTGCTGGGCTGTGTGCGGATGAAGGCTGTCAGCCTGCGTGTTTCCTCTCGTGGTCTGCTCCTCGGGCAGAGTGTTGTTTGGTTTTTCCGTGGTACCTTGCTGGTTGGAGGCAGCCATGGATGCTCTCGGATGTCAGCTCGTTCTGTCGCGCGGTCCCTGTTTGCTGGGACAGGGCAGCTAACTTCTTGAGTTTGGTTCCCTGTCCAAAACCTAATGGAGTGACCCTCTACAGCAGGTCCTCCCTCCGCAGGATTTTGTCTTTGCCTTTCCGCTGGAAGGCAGGGCTGTGCTGCTCATCCCCGCCGCTGCGGCGCACGAGGAGGATGCTCTGTGGGGTGAGGCTGGGCAACCAAGTGTCCGGCCTAGAAGTCAAACGTGGACCGTCCCCTGGCATTGGCCCATCGGTGCAGGGACGCGCGGGCTCCAGGCGTGCCCTCAGCTCAGGACGGTTATTGGCAGAGAAAAAAAGGTTGGGTCTAGGAGAGAATTGATAATCCGGCCTTCGCTCTGCTACTTCCCAAAAAGAGAAGCCAGGTGTAAATGGTGAGAGGAAGGCTGAGTTACGGCCAGCGCTGGGCTTCTCTGCTTGGAGGTTAGTGCGTGAAGTAGCTTATAGATTAGTGCAAAGCCTCTTATAAGTAAACTCCGGGCAGTGAAATCGCATTGGAAGGTGCTGCTCTGCCCTGCCAGTTTTCTCCTGCGGGCCAGTTTAGTTTTCCCTGGTCATATTTGAACTGGCAGGTCGCTGGCTCTGCTTTCTCGCGCCGCTGGCACTGCTGTCGGTCTACGGGCTGCAAAGTCATTGCAAGGCCACGGGTGCCTTGGGAGCTTCTGGGCGGCAGGAGGGAACTCTCCGCTCTCTCTCCAAACCTGCTTCCCTTGTTACCCAAAAATCGCTTACCTTTGGGGTTAGGAGTGGTGAGCGCTCGCCTGGCTTCCCGGGCCCTTGGGTACCTGTAACGGAGCCTGGAGATAAAACTGCCTGCGAGTCAAAATTGGGATCCCTCGGGGAATAAATGTGCACAACGCCGGTGATCGTCTTTGCTGTCCACCGTGGCAGTTGCAGCGGGCACGTTTGCACCCGAGAGTTTTCTTCTTCTGCAAACTCACTGCAATTTCATCTCCTTTTACCAGGACTTCATTTAGCTTGGAAAGCAACAGCACTTAGACACGGCGGGGCAGTTCTCAGCCGGCCAGGGAGGTCTGCGGACCCGGCGGCGTGGTGGGCTCGGCGTGTCCCGGCGCCTGGCAGGGGCGTGTGGATTTGCACCCCCGCTGGCAGGGGAAGGGTTAATGTTGCCGGTTTTGCGCTTGTTGGGTTTGAATAGAATGGATTTTTTTTTTTTTTTTTTTTAAATCTGGGGCTAATGTGCAATTCAAATCGTGTTTAGTCATCGCCCGATTGCCTCTTTTTAATAACAGCTGGACTCTTCGAGGGAAAACTCTCTTGCTCTGCCAAGTGGCTTTAACTGCCGGCCCCCCGTTCCAGAGCCAGGTGTATTGCTCTGAAACGTGCTCCGGGGTCTGTGCTGGACGCGGGAGGCTCGCCTCACAGCCTTCCCACGCTGGGGCCAGTGAACTTCAGGAGGGAAGAGCCTCTGTAAATGCCACGGGATATTTAAGATGCTGTTCGGCGGGTGCAAAGAGATAAAAAGCCCCTTCCGAGGCCTTTTGCCTCGTGGCGCACCTGAAATGTGTCTCCTTCGCTCGGCCGTGCGGCATTCCTGACGTGTTTGTTTCATCCCTGACGTCGAGGGCGAAGAATGCTTTTCAACTCGGCGCTGGGAGAGTTGCAGGTGTACTCTTAGCACATCTCTGTGACTTTCTTCCCTTCCTCCCCTGCTGATCCCGTTTGGGGCGAGCATAAACTTCGAGCTGTGAAAGCCGTGGTGTCTTGACACAGAGAAGCCTCAGAACTGCCGGCTGTTGCGGCTCCTGCCCAACACAATGTACAGAAAAACACTGCAGTCGGATGGGGTTTTTTGCCTTCCCAACCTGTTTTCCAAGATGTGTGTTGGAAGGAAGGACGAGGAGCAAGCTTGCGGTTGCCTGTTTCCCTTTGCTTGTGTAAAAAAAAAAAAAAAAAAAAAAAAAAAAAACAAAACCAAAAAAACCAAACGTTGCTGAGGAGGTGAGTTAGTGCAAGAAAGCAGCCAGCCACCGATCCTGTGCTGCTCAGGCTTCTTTAGTGTGAATGAGTAAATCAGGACCTCTCTGGTGTGCAACCAGAACGGGCACCGCGTTGTAAACTACTCGTGCTCTTTATGCTTCCCATCTCCTTTTGTAAATAAAGATCTTCAGAGACCTGCACCTTGGTCTGTTCTTGCACTGGACTTGTCCCAGGCACTTACAGCAGGTTTTTAACAGATTAAGTAAACCAGAAGATCAAGCTTTGCTCGAACTTTAGGTGACTTTGTGGACTAATTCTGTAATTTAGTTCCAGAAGAGACAGCAGGGAGTGTGCAGATCGTCCAGGGGCATAGGCTGGCCTGGGGTGTGTTGGAGTGAGCCCGTCGGTGACCCGGCTGCGTTGGATGTCGCCTCCGTCTTGCTGCGAGGTGGTGAATGGGACGTTTCTCTGAAGCCCCAAGTTGAGCTTCGGGCGCTGGGGGTTTGGTGTCTCTTTTCCGTGGCGATAAAGCTGCGTTTAATGTTTCTGAAATGCGTTGAGGCCCTTGGATCTGCATACGTGGTGTGATGTTGTGTAAGCTGTGCTGTTTAGAAGTCGTTCCTCCATGGCAGCAGAATAGAGGGTCCTTCTAACGCACTGTTTGTATAAGGACTGTGATAGGGACTTTAATGTATATTCCTGCCGCGGGTATCTAATCTAAGTGGAGTCCTTGTGTTGGCGGTACTTTGGCGAGAGGCCGTGGCTATCTCTGCTGGCTCAGTCTCAGCGCGTATCCCTCTGCGACCAGCTCCAAATCTGGGCTGGAAGCATGAAGTGCTGTTGGAGACGAAAGAGCTGTGCTGACTTGGGTTGAAAGGGGCGGCTTGAGATCACCCCTGCGTTTCGTCGGGCTTTCGGAGGAGTGGAGCGTGACACCCAGCGTCGCTCCTCGTTCCTGCACCCTGCTCCGTGTGCTATGAGGCGAAGATCTCCCGTGTGAAAGGCAATTTTGCGGATGGAAATGGGAAGGGGTGTAAGGCGCACGTGGAATATTTCAGTATAAACCCCGGGCTTCCCTGTTGCTTCCCGTCCCCTGCTGAACGCTTGCTCCTATACGGGAGCATCGACTCCAGAAGGTCTTAGCAGCACGCGGAGCCTGCGAGGGGAAAGAAACAGGAGGAAGAAATACGTTGAGATGAATTTCAAAAAGGTGGTGGGCGACAGCTGTGCGTCCTAGGATTGGAGTGTTTCTGAGAATAAAACCATCACTTGCTGTCATTCACCCTCCGGGTATGAAATTGGAAGCCCAGTTACCCTTGAGTGTTTCATAACCTTTACCTTTTGGAGGTCAAGGCCATGTCATCATTAATCTACCATCGCCTGAAAGCCTCGGGGCTCTGCTTTTCATCCTGCCATCCGTCATGCTGCAGCGAGATACAGGAGAGTGACCAGAAGGGTCCGGTTTTATACACACATGTGGGCGCACACCCTTCCATTCCCCGAGAATGAAAACACCGAGGATGCGATTACGGAGGCTCGTGTCTGTCTCTCTGCATTTGTGATGAGGATGCTCCGGGCTTCATCTGCAAATCCAGAGCAGTTTCCTCCTGGGGATGCTTTAATCTGCGGAGAAAGAAGCACTCTGCCCATGCAGCATGAAACTTGGCCTCGGGGGCGAGAGATTTCGTAGCGACGTGGGCTTTTAAAATACAGAGTGGGTGCACCGAGCAAGTCATTTCCCTGCATGTCGGGGAGCTGCCCCTTTGAAGAAGGTGGTTGCCTTACCTTTGTTGCCCAGCCAGACCAGGCAGCGAGCTGTGGCCTGACGGCGGGATAGCTGCAGACGCCAGCTGGACACGTGGAGCATCTCCCGTGCGTCGGTCCCTTTCCCCCGGTCTGAACCTGTGCCAGGGTCTCCTGGAGAGCCCGGCTGGTTCTTCATCCTTCTCCCTGCCCAGCTGCTCGGGATGAGCCTGACCTCGCTCCTGAGCTCTCATTTCATAGCGCACGCGTGGAGCAACTGCTGTTTAATGTACGTGTCTGAGGCCTGGGTGCTGTGAGCACGGAGGGACGTGTTAATGGATGGTGGGGCCTTGCTGGCCTTGTCCTCCGCAGCAGCTCGCTCCATGCGGAGATCAGAGACGCTCGTGATGAGTCGTTCATTAGAAGCCCGTAGGTGCTGGGGGCCGAGGGCGGCTCTCCTGCTTCTTGCCCCGAACACCAAAGGCAGTGAGATGCTTTTAGGTGAGCTGGGATCAACTTTTGTCGGCCCTTTAAGAGCGAGGCCGGCAGTGGGGTTTTCCCCTCTGTAAAAGCCTGAGTCCCGCAGGTAAGTTAAGCGGAACATCGCACCGGAGCGCTGCTGCCGCGGCTCCTTATTCCGCCGCTGCAGGAATTGCTGCTTGCAGCTTGCCGGGCTCAGGTGGGAGAGGAGAGCGGCGGGCTCGCTGTCAGCGACGGGCCGAGATCTCCCTTGCAGGCAGCTCCTGCCTGCTGCTCAGAGGTGTAACCGGCTGTGCTCTGCCTGCCCCGAGCTGGGATCTGCTCTGTTGGCAGGGCAGCGGTGAGTGCCAGAGCTCTGCGCACCATGGAAACCACGAATTAATGCCTTTTGGCATTAACTCTTCCAGCACCAGCAGTAGCACTTCTGCCTTCTCCCGGGAGAGAGGGAATGATCTAGTTTTTAAATGGATCCTTCTCTCTTTGGGGAATAAGCGATGCGAGCCAGAGGACAAGCGGTTAAACCTGGATTTAATCGGTGCTGACAGGCACTCTTCCAGTCTGGAGCTGTACAGCCCCTGTTGCCCTTCGGGAGCTCTTCCCGTGCACGCCGGGGAGCTCCCCTGCTCCTGTCGCTTGCTCCAAGAAAAAAGAGATTGCTTGGAGCCCGAGGTCTCTCTGGGTGCTGCATGGGGCTCGTTGAAATGCCTTGGCGTGGAGGGGCGAGCCCCCTTTCCTCGCTTCCTCGTTCCCTGGGTGGAAGAGGGTAGGCAGCAGCTTGGGGACATCAGCCTTGGGGACAGAAGGGCCTGATTCTGCCCGGGGTGGTGCAGAGTCTGCCCCCTCGGTGCCTGCGCTCCGTGGGGTTTCGACTGGGCGCTGCAGGCGAGGAGGGAGCCCGGATCTCGCACGGAGAGGAAGGGGATCCCGAGGCAGATGCCCGTGGCGGTGGGATGCAGTTACTGACGGCAGCCCCGTGCGGAGCTGTGCCAGCGCCCTGCGGTCCCGCAGGTGAAATTTAGGGGTCAGAATTAAAGCTTTGGGATCGCATACAGCGCGGCACCAGTGCATCAATACGCTTGTGTAAATGCTCCCTTGTTACCAGAGCGCAGGAAAGACTTTAGCTTCAGGGCTTGGAGTCCTTCATAAAAGCTTTTTTTTTTTCTCTTCTCTCCCCCCCCCCTTTTTAGACAAACTACAAAATAACTATCGTGGCGGGAGTGCAAGGGGAACAAGCCTAGAAATAGTAAGGTTAGAAAATAAATCTGACATCCTGCCAGAAAGGTCAGCTTTCCCTGCAGATGCTGGTGCACCCATTTGCACGCCGGAGCACGGCCCCGGGGCACTACCAGGGGTTGATAGATGCAGAGATAGCAGCGTTTTGATAGAGGTAATTTTCCTCAGATGGGTTTCAGCACCCCATGAATCAAAACCTGTCAGCGAGAAGCTAAAGATGGAGTGAAGTTTATTGTACGCGTGTTTGCATCTGACACTGTCGTGCTAGGGGGTCAAGTGAGCGAGATCATTAGGACCGTGTTGATTTAGTAGGACGGTGATGTGCTTTCCCTGCAGGGCAGCGGTGGGGGCGGGAGGCGTGGGGGTGGCTTGCCGAAAAAATAAATAAAAACCTACAGCTCGGTGCAGTCCCTGGGAGCCGCCCGGGTCCTTTTATTAAAGGCACAGCGCTTTGCTGCTTGCGAGTGGCTTTGGGGCCGTCCTCTCGCTCACGGGATTTAAACCACGCGGGCAGCAGGGGTGGTTTTCAAGAGCCTGTTTAACGTCGCTAATGCACAGGTTGGATTTTCTTTGTGTGGCCGCGGTTTGCGCCTACGTCGCGCTGCTCCAGCGAGCAACTTTTCCCTTCCCTGTCCCCGTGATGATCGTCCCTCCCGGCGTCCTTTGTTCACAACCCTCAAGTTTCGCTGCTTTTCTGGGACGTTGCTTCTTCCTGAAAGCTGGAGTAATCCTGACCTGGGCTGGGAGAGGGCTGCTCCCCCACGAGAGCCTGGGACAGATGCGTACCTGCTGTCCTCCTCCTCCGTGAAGCGGGGCTGGGGAGGGCAGGGAGTGCCAAGGGCGATTTAACCTTTGCTGATAGCTCCGGGAGGAGCGGCAGGGCAGAGCAGGTTGGTGAGGCTGGCGATGGCCTCACGACAGAGCCGTGCTCAGAACGGTCCTGCACAGAGGATTTTTGGGCAGGAAGGTTAAGCTGCGGGCTCGGCGGGGCTGCCAGCGCTTGCCGTGGTGTTCGGCAGCAGTTCCTGCGGTGAGGGGCTGTAACGCACGGGGGGAACCGAACGTGTTCGGGCCACGGCTGCTGGTGGCTTCCTGCAGAGCCGGAGCTTGTGAGAGCCCCTGAGCTTTCCGTTCAGACGCCTTGGCCAGCCCTGTTGCCACAACACGCGTCCGTGTCAGGAGTAATAGCACTGAGCGGGTCGCTGTGGCCTCGTTTACGTAAGGTATTGACCCGGCGAGGTTACCCCGCTGCTCGCTAACAGGGTGCCCGGTGCCACTCTTGGTCAAATTTGGCTGCTGGTGGTGTGGTTTATGACCTCAAGCTCGAACGGATAAGTGTCCGGCTTGATTCCTCTGCTTGGCCGGCTAATTCCAGTTGATCCAGGTGGAGCACTGGGGCTTGAAGCATGTTTTTTTTATTCTTCTTGGAAACGGTGCCCTTGTTCTCCTTCTGCCTGGTGCCCCTTGCTCTAAACCCCAGGCGATGGCGTTGGTACCTCTGGTTCCCCGCGGCGGTGGGAAGCCGTGCATCAAGGCGGCGTGGCCGGGGACCCTTGGGCGAGCGGGAGCCTGCTCGTGAGCCGCGCTCCCCTGGATAACGAGATGTAGCGGATGGGGTTATGGGGGGTGAGAGCTCCGAGACGTACTTAGTGATAGGGGAGGGAGGAGTGGTAGGAGCCTAGCAAAGTAGTTGGGCAGCCTTAGCTGTAGCAATGGCCTGAAAGAGGCACGAAACAGCCAGAGGTAGGAATGCATCCACAGAAAACGGATGCGGTGAGGCTTTTACAGGCGATGATGGGTTTGGCTGTTGCTGGCGATCAGGACGTCGGCGTGGGTGATGGCAGCGGAGGTAAAAAGCCTCCAGGTTTTTTGGAGAACCTTGAGAAGCAGGCACCTGGAGGAGCAGGCCCTGGGAAATGTCAGTAGGAATTTGCTCGCTCGGGCTGGAAAGAAATGAAATGAGAGTGAAGAAGATAGGGTGAGTGCCGAGCCCCCGGCTCCAAAGGAGAACGTTGCCGAGGGAAGCGGCGCAGCGCTGGTGCCGTGGGGGTGACTGCCAGGTTCCGGCTGCTCGCTTTCCCCAGGGCGTTCCGAAGGTCCCTGCGGCAGCTCCGAACGCTTCCCCCGCCGCCTTCCAAACCACGTCCCGGCAACGGTGAGGTCCTGGCTGCCGAGGCTGCATTCTCCTTCGCCTGCGCCCTGTCGCAGTAGCTGTGACGAGCGTCTCTCCTTTCCTTCCGCCCTCCATCGCGCTCGGGTTTGAGCGCGAAGAAATTCAGAGCAGAAGAGATGGTGCTGTAACGACGGGCAGGCTCGAGGGGGGCTGTGGGTTTATTGGAGGCCGTGCCGCGGGCTGGTAGGTGGACGCTGCCCTTGTGTGTCTTCGTTGATCTCTGCTGAAGGACCAGAGCCGCTCCCTCGTTACCTGACGTGCTCTGCGGGAGCTCTTCTCCGGCACGTGCGATGCGTCCCCTACGGACAGCGCGCTTTGCCGAGGCAGAGGAGAAGCCCGCTCCGCTCTCGGCGTCTCCGCTGCCTTGCTCCGGCTCTTTTAGCAGGTGCTCTGGTAGCCGACTGCGGGAAGAGTGGGGGTCGGAGGAACATGATTTGCCGTTAAACGAGCACCCTGGGGCACTGCCAACAAAATAAATCTTTGTCTGTCTTTGTGCCAGAGTGAAGAAGACGAGAAACTGAAGAAGAGAAAGGAGCGGTTTGGCATTGTGACGAGTTCAGCCGGGGCTGGAGCCACAGAGGACACAGAGGTACAACCTTTTCCCGAGCGGATGGGGAGCGGCCGCGGACGCTGAGGGGAGCGGTGACAGCCCCGGGGGTGTCGGCGTGACCGTGTGCGCCGGGTCCCCGGCGCTGGCGTGGGGCTGACCCCGAGCTGTGGGTGGGTGCGCGGCCGCTCGGCCTCTTTGCCTCGGCGGTGAGCGTTGAGCTTCTGCCGTCCGATCGGTTGCGGCTTTTCCCCTGGCTCCCGCTGGAAATAGGCTGCTCTGGAGTCTACCAAGGCACGGGAGCGTGCCGGCGCGTGTTGGCATCCAGCTCCTCCTCTTGCAGGATGGCACGGATGCTTCCAGAAGAGGTGGGGGAGCACATCTGCTCTACTCCAGTTTCTCCCACCCTGGTTCCCCCTCCCCTCGGTTTGAGCTGACTCTGCTCCCTGTACTCTGTCATTCCCTCTGTCCTGGATGCTTCTGGACCCTCTGCTTCCCCTTGGATGCTATTGTAGGTCTTCATCCATAAATCCCCGGAGACTCTACGATATAATGAGGATTGAGATGCTGACCCTGTTTCCAGCTTTTCTCCTCCATGCTCTGTTCTGTCCTCTGTGGTTTTGGCCCATCTTTTAAATTTGTAAGCTCCTCAGGGCAATTTTGTGCTCTTTTATGTACTTTTACGCTTTCTTCCGCTTCAAATTGTTCCAAGTCAGCATGCAGGCCGTGCTCCGGCGCGGTAGCTCCTACGTTAAGTTAGCTGGGGAGTGCCGTGCGCACCTACGGTGCCACGTAAATACGGCTCCGGCGCGGATGAGCCGGAGTCGGGGACCCCTCTCCTGGGGACAAAGGGACCCCTCCGGCCTGGGGACTCCTGCGTTAACCACCACATGGCCGAGGTTGCGGCAGGGCGAGTGGTGGGTCCTGGAAACGGCTTAACCGGATGGCTCCTGGGCTCGCCAGCCGAGGAGTGGGTTTGGTTTGGTTCCTAGGAGCAATCTCGACGCTTCAGGTGGGCTTTAGGGGCTTTGGGGGGTGTTTTGGTTCGGGTTTACTGCAGAAACGCTGCCCCGCGTGAAGCGGGGAGCGGCGTTCCCAGCCTGCTGCCGAGCATGGGAGAATGAGCCCCTCCGGCCCGCGCGGAGGGGCCGGCTGGGCGAGGGATTCCATGCTTTTCCGTTAGGTCACTTGGAGATTGTGCCTGGAACAAAAAGGTCTTTTTACTGGTATTGTGTGCACTCAAATGCACCTTTCCCCCGGAGATTCTTGATTAGGGCTTCTGTTGCCCCCGGGCTATTTATCCTGCTAAAAATTAAGATTTATACGCCCCTCGTGTATCGGCTTAAAGGCATATCTGAGAGACGCAATAGTATATTTAATGCGTTTTAGTGTGTCCCTCTCACCTTTTCCATGAATAGGAGAGTGTTAACCCTTTGCCCTTTTACATTTCCCACCTCCCCACTGCCTGGAAGGGTTTCCAGGCCTCTGAAGTAGGCATTGTTCCCAGCTCAGCCCCTTTGTAGCGCCTTGCCAGCAGGACGAAGGGACTTCAGCAGCACTGTATCGCAGGCACTGTATATTCCTGCTGCTTGGTTTCGGGGCTCTCTTTGTCCCGGTGTTAGGAGAAAAACTTGGTAGCTCCCTTGAACTAACTTGGTGTCGGTGTGCTCGGGAAGGCGCCGGAGCTGCCGAGCTCTGGCGTTGTTACCGATACCAAATTTTTCACAAATTCTCCGTCGGGTTGTGTGTGAGATTTTAAAGAACTTGTTCGTTTGTTTCTCTTTGGTTTTGATTTTTTTCCCTTGTGATTCCTCTTTGCAGGCAAAGAAGAGGAAAAGAGCAGAACGCTTTGGGATCGTCTGATGCCGGTCCTTTCTAGCTTCAGCCCGTTTGCAGTGTGCCTCTCGAGTGCGTGCATTCTCCTTCTCTCTCTTTCCCCCCACTTTCTCTCACTCCCACACTGTTTCTCTAGGTTTTAGTGATGAGTAGACAGGGAATCCCCCGTAGTTGTATGATTGTGCTACTTATTTTTTCAAGTTACAAAGTTTAAAAATGAAGAAAAGTGAGCAAAAAGAAGAAACTGTTCTCAGTGCATCTCCGGTAGCCCGCAGCGCCGCGGTCCGGTGGTTTCCCAGCTGCTGGTGGGGTCATTCGCAGCAGCTCGCACCGGCGGTGCCGTCCGGCGGGGAGAGACGGAGAGTGTCCCGGTGCCCTCCCAGCGCCGCTGGGAAACGCCTGTGCCGGGGAGAGCCAAACTCTGCCCGGGGAACAGACGGGCAGATGGAGCAACGGCGGGAGCACGGTGTCTGCTGTGCGCTGAGGAAGGGAAAACGTTGAGGAACGGAGATGGAGCGGGGTTTGCTCTGCCCTCGGCAGTTGCTTTTCTAGTTTAAGGACTCCCGGTATGCTGCCGAAGCAAGGACCGGTGTTGTCTGTTTGCCGTCCGATGCCGTCTCCGCCTCTCGGGGTGCCCTGGTCCTCTCCTCCTCCTCCTCCGCCCTGCGAAAACGGGCGCCGAGGCTCAGCCGCGTCGTGGTCCCTTCCCAGCAGCTCGCTGCGTGACGCGAGTCCCGCTCTGGATCGCTGGCGTCTTACCCCCGGCGCGGCCGGGGTCTGACAGGCTGAACGTCAGGGAAGGATTTTTTTTCAATTACATTGTCTCGTGTTTTCAAAAATGGAAGTGGCGTGTGTGATAGCCGACACGCGGGGCCGTTTCACGACTGCCTTCCTTCCCCGGGTGAGGCTAATGGGAATTGTCAGAGCAAGAATTGCCGATTAACCCTAGATCAAGACTGGTGTCCTAAAACAAGGAGGAAAACGTGGCAATGCGCTTGCAAATGCAGCCTGTTCTCACCGCTTCATTTATCCCGCCCTGTTAAGCCCTCGTAGCGCTTCACCTACGTTTTCCAGGTTCCTCCAAGGTCAGCGATACGTTTCTCTCCCTAAACCACAAACCAGCAGAGTCGCTTTGCCCGATGTCTGTTCTCAGGCTGCATTTTATCTTGTCCTCTCTTTGCCTCAGAGTAGCGGCCAAGCTGGTTTAACCCGCAGACTTGCTGAAGAAGCCTCAGTCTTCTCCGAGCTGCCGGGCGGTGCGGGAGAGCACCGCCGTTATCCTGGGACCTGTGTTTTGAGCGTGGAAGTTCTCGGTAGCTGTGCAGGAACACGGTTCCTTCTGCTGCGTTACCCGTAACCCTTTCGGTGCGATTACGGGGAAAAAAAAATTTGGCCGAGTCACGCCGACGGCAGCGCTGCCGCAGCTTGTGAAGCGCTCCTCGCTGCTTTAGCGTTTCAGACGGCACCGTTGGTCTCGGGGGGCTGTAAAGAGCGGTTCCCCAGGCTGGGGGGAAGGAGCGGTGGCAAAGCATAGGACCCCGAAGCCGGCGGGGCCGGACTGGCGGCGCGGGGGCAGAGGGGAGCTGCCGCACGCCCTTTCCTCCTTTGCCGGCCTAGAGCATCAGTTTCGCTCGCAAGCGTTCGTTCCCGCTGCGTCTCCCACCCTTGTGCGGAGCTTTCCCTCCCACGGGTACCTCGGCCCCAGGCGTCGGCAGAAATCTGTCCGTCGGCAGAAATCTGTCTGTCTGCTTGGATTTTTAGGTGGGCATTGTGGCTGAAATCCTTCTCTTGTCTGAAGACTGACCTCCTAGGGCTCTTATTTCTGGCCGTAACCTCTTACCGGCGAGGTGTTTGCCTTGTCCGTGCTTGGTTCCTTAAGATGCTAGAGAGCAACGGGGGGGTGTACAAATCGAGCTTTTCAGAGGCTTATACCTGATTCTTAATAAGCAATATATATATATTTTTTAACATAGAAGTCTTCAAACCGCTTCTGTTCCATTAACGTTTGCAGTCTGACTGCGTCCGCCTGCCCTCGGTGACTCTGAGCAATACCTTGGACGTTTGTTTACCTTCCCAAAGGGCAGCTAAAAGCCACGGGGTCCGGGTTACGTCGCGTGTCGTGGGTTGTCAGTGGCTGAGTGAATCGAAGCTCCCTTGCTCCTTCCTGATTTAATGTAATAACGTTATTCTAATTTTTTTTTTTTTTTGTATGTCAGATTTTGTAAGATGTATTTTCTATTTGGCTCATGATCTCTTTGCTGGTTATTTGCTTGAAATGTTTTGTAGTGTGCCAGGGCAAACACTGCATTTCATTCTCGGTTTCATAATAAAACTGCTTCTCCAAGGCAATTCTGGTATCTGTCAGTTTGATGCATGGCGCGGCCGAGGCTCGGGGCCGGAGCGTGCCGCCGGGAGGGAGCAGGAGCAGATGGAGCCTCGGCCGCTGCCGCTCCTGCCTGCGCGGGGGGGCCGGGGGGCAGAGACCCTGCCTGGCCGGGCCGTCGCCAGCGCTTCGGGATTTGTCCTCACGTTAACTTCGCGTGGCCTGGCCGAAGTCCTAACCCCCCCCCCCTCGCCTCTCCGGATTGACCTTGCTGCTCCGTTCGGGTGCGGATCTTGCTTCCCGCTGGCCTCGGGGAGCGGCGCGGGCTCTTCGGAGCTGGGGCCCGGCCGTACCCCCCCATCAGGGCTACGGACAAGGGACGGGGTGGTGGCTGCCGCTCTCGGCCGCTGGTTTGGTGCTGTAGAGCAAGGGTCATTGTAGAGCTCGAGGGGAAGCGCAGATTCCCCTTGGCTTCGCCGCGTCTGCTTGCTTCGGGTCCCTCTGTGGCGCAGCTTGGGGGTCACAGCTGCCGGGACAAGCCGGGGACTGCCGTGCCGGGAGATGCCGCCGTGCCGGGAGATGCTGCTGGCCCAGGAGCTCAGGTCGGCGGTGGCCGGATCCTGAGCTTGGAGGGCGAGGAGACGCCGGAGGCCGCGCTGCCTGTCTCCTGTCTTCCGGTAGCGTTGACGATGGCACGTGGGACTTCGGCTCCGGCGGTGGGATGCCATCGCCTTCCCCCTGCGCCGAGGGCAGCACCGAGGTCTCCCGATTTCGCCGCTGGCTCCGCTCCCTGGCCTCGGGGCCAGAGCGGCGGGGGGGGTCCCAGCCCCGTTTCTGCCCTGCCCGGCCGCGCGTCCTCCTCGCTGGGTCGCTCTCCTCTGCTCGCGGGGTGCCGGTGGTGTCTCTGCCCCGGGGATCTCCTCCCGGGGCCGGTGAAGCGACCGGTGAAGCGACGTGTACGTCCTCTCCCCCTCCCTCCCTCGCGCCGTCTCCTCCCCTCGTTGGGGGTGAGTGAGTTTCCTTTGGCCGTCGTACCAAACCCGGGATGAGCTCCGCTCCCTCCCTCTCCGTGCGGATGCGCCGGTGTCCCCAGCCCGTGCCGGTGTCCCCAGCCCGTGCCGGCAGCGCTGCCCTCGCTCTCCTTCCCCCCCCCGGGCTCCCCGGGGAGGTGCCGGGGGCTGTTTTGTAGAGGACGCTGCATCTTTCGCCCGCCGGGCTTTCCCCTCCTCGACATAGGGGAGAATCATTCCGATCACACTGTGTTTAAAACACCACCTAATTTATTTTTCCTCTCCAAGCTGGGGGCTGCTCGTGACTAATTTGGGCTGAATAGGGGAAGAAAAAAAGCAGCGGGCACACAATGAGCGGGAGAAAGTGTGGGAAAGCGAGCGAAAGAAAAGGAGGGCCGGGGCTTGCAGCGTGAGAGCTGGTAACGCCGAGCGGTGCCCAAATTCAGCATGAAGTCACTTTTCACAGCAGACGCTTGGGCTGTAAATGCGAGTGGGACGATAGGTCAGGCCGGGGGGGGGGCCGGGAGGCAGAAACGGGGGGTTCGCACAATGGGGTGAGGAGCGAGGTGCGCGGCGGGGGGAGGGACGCGCGCTCCGGTGCCAACGTGTCCCTTCTTCCAGCCGTGCCCTCCTCGTCTCCCAACGGCCTCTTGCCCCCAGATCCCCCGTGGGTGGGTTGGAAACGGCTTTTGTTCGAATTCGCAAAAATCGGGAGACAAAAGAGCGGAGCCTGGAAGTGCGGGTGAGCCCGAGGAGGGACGGCACCGCGGCCCGGCACCGAGCCCCCGCCGCCGCCGCCCTCCACCTCCGCTTGTGCCGGAGCCGATGAGCGTGGCCCGTGGCCCTCCCGGCTCGGTGCCGCCGTTCCTGCAGCTGGGAGCCGGGATGTGCTGGGTCTGCTGCAGGGCTCCGTGGGGGCTGAAGGAGGGGTTCCCATCGCAGGCGGTGGCCATGGGCCGCGGCTGTCAAGACTTTCTCCTTCTCTCTCCAGCCTTCCCGGTCTCGTGCATCTTCTCCCCAAGGAGCCCCGAGCGTTGACCTTCCTCAGCCGGTTTCTCCCACCCCGCAGGGCCTTTCCCCAGTGGCAGGAGGCCGGCTGGGAAGCAGGAGCGATGGCTGGTTGTTGCCTCCATCCCCTTGAATCCTTCCTTCCAGCCCGGGCACCGCTGCAGCCGGGGAGGAGGTGGCTCCGTAAGGGATGTGCTGGCTGGGGGACAGGGAATTGGGACACCTCAAGTCCTACTTGCGAGCAACCTGCTGCCCGGGGAGCCTGGGATGGTTTGGGGATCTTCGGGATCGCGTCGAAATCCCATCCCCACCGCAGGTTGGAAGTCGAGCGGCGGCGCTGCCGGGGGGGGGGCTGAGCCACCCGGTCCCCGGGGAGCCTCGTCGCCAGAGCCGGGCACGGCCCCGTGCCGCTGCCTGCGTGCGATCTCTGCGGCAGCGCGGCATCCCGCCCCGTCGCCGGCGGTGGGGGGGCTGGACCCTGCCCAGCTCTGCCGGAAAATCGCCCTGGTTCTGGCGTCTCCCCCCGGGGCCGCGGCGAGGCCGGTGGAGCTCCGCCAAGCTCCCCGTTGATGGTTTAATTACTGTGAATGTTGCATGCGGACGGGTCTTGTTAGGCGGCAGAGGGGAAGGTTCGGGGAGCCGTAGTGTGTCACGGTGCAGCCGTGGGTGGTCGTCCGGATGCCCCTGTCCTAATTTGTCCCCCCCCCAGCCCTGCCCCTGGGTCTCTGAACTAGGTCACCCCATGGCCGGGGGGAGCAGCGATGTGGGGTGCAGCCCCCCCGGCCTCAGGGGAGACGTGACCAGAACAAAAGCAAGCGCTCGTTAAACTCTTGACATCATCCTCCGAAGCAAACAAACCAACCCCCCCCCGGGACCTCCGTTCCTCCGGCAGCCCTTCTGGGGGGGTGGCACAGCCTGGCCCCCCCGGATGGACCCCGAGGCCGTGGCCCCCGAGGGACAGCGGGCAGAGCGGAGGCTTGGCTGCAACGGGGAAGCTGTGGAGCCGTGTCCAGGTCTCCCCATCAGAGCTGGGTGTCGTCCCCCGGGGCCGTGTTGGGGTACGGGGTGTCGTTGCCCTCGCTGCATCGTGTCGTGCTTCGTGCTGCCCCGCGGGTGCTGGTTTGGTGCCGTCCTGGGGTCCTGAAGACCCCCAGGAGCTTTATCCATGGGGAAGCCAAGTCCGGAGAGGGCAGAGCAGGCAGCTCCCCCCCCGGGAGCAGCTCTGGCGTCTGAGGGACTTGCCGCCTTGTCCTCGACCACGGCCGAGACCTCAGCCCGGCCTGGAGCTGCCCGCGGCCCCACGGCGAGGGGCTGGGGGTCTCCGGGGGGAGCAGATGGGACCCGCAGCAGGGGAGGGATGGGGTGCGGAGGGGGCCGGGGTGCTGCTGGGGGGAGCGGCGGCCTTCCAGCGTGTCCTGGAGGACCTCGGCTCGAGCACGGCCGGAGCAGGAGAGCGGGGAAATGGCCAACGTCCACGGAGCCGCCGCCGGCAGGGCCTGGGACCCGGCTGACCCCGGCGGGGTGAGAGTCCGTGCCGGAGCCGCGTCCTTGTGTCCGGTCCTCGCTTGGGCCAGGACGTCCCCCTGCTCCCCCGGCCCCGGGGGCCGTCACCCTCGGCTGCCCACCCTGTCCCCTCCCGCAGTGACCCCCGGCTGCCCACCCTGTCCCCTCCCGCCCCCCACGGCTGTAATTAGCTGCGACATTCTCGGCATACCTGCAGCCCCTAATGAGGCTCCATAAAGGCTGCCCCTGATCTCGGCTCCTCCGGCACTCGGGGCCACTTGTAAATCTCGGCTTTACAACGGGGAGCTGGGCTGGGAGGAAGCGGGGGCCGGGGGGAGGGCGGGGGGCTCCCACCCGGGGGGGGGGGGGGGGGGGATGCGGCTCTCGCCATCGCCCGGAGCCGGTGGTCCCGTGCGGGGTGTCCCCAGCACTGTCCCGGGTGTCTCCATCCCTGTCCCGTGTCCTCCGTCCCCTCCTCGGGGTCACCTCGCTGTGGCTCTTGGGGGACGGAGAGGGGGGGCAGAATAAGAGCTCAGGATGGCAAACCCCCCCCCCCCCCGCCGGCGGGCACAGGCCACCCCCGCGCCTGCTGCTGGGACGGGGACGTCCCTCTCCGGTGGCTTTGAGCCGATTTCGGGGCGGTTGGGTTCTCCCGGGCTGGTTCTCAAGGTGTCGGGTTTGGTGTTGGCTGCTAAAGCGCAAGGACGAGCGTGTTCGGAGGGGAGGGGGCTGCGCTTCGGCCCCAGCTGGGAGATCAACCCGGGAACGTCCTCAGCCGCGAGCGGCTCCGAGCCGGACACGGGGCATCGGGGCAGATTTCGTCCCCTCTCATCCGCTTGTCCGTGGTGCGCGGCCAGCGTCGGGAGCGTGGGAAAAATGAGAAGCATTAGGAAACACTTCCCGAGCCGGTCAGAGCCGGGGTCGCCGGATCAGGCCGGGAGCTCCCGAGGGAGGAGGTGGGAGGGGGACGGCAGGGTCGGGCGCGGGGACCCGCCGTGACGCAGGGACCCGGCGTGCGAAGCTGGGCAAGCGGAGGGAGAGGCCAAGGGCCCATCCCGGCGTCGGCGTGTGGGGCGAAGACGCCGAGGAACAGCGGGGCTCCGAGCCCCTGCCCGGCCTCCTCCATCTCCGCGCCGGTGGGGATGCTGTGTGGCCGACCCCAGGATCCGGTGCCGACCCTGGGATCCGGTGCCGACCCCGGGATCTGGTGTCAGCGCAGGGCTGGGTCCGGGCGAGGGGCAGTGAGGCAGCGAGCGGAGCGCAGTAACCCAAGCAAAATGCATTTGTCAGCAGTTTTCCCTTTTTTCTTTTTTCCTCTTTTTGGCTATATAAATTTTTTATTGTACAAAAAGTCTAAAAAAAAAAAAAACAACCAAGGACGGAACCGGGACGAGCAGTGGTTATGATACCGTACACAGGAGACTAACGCGAGTTACAGACCAAATGTAGTTTATACAACACAGAAGTAACTGGGACGCTCGTTCAGCTTCTCCTTTCCTGGAGCTCTTCTGGTCTGTGACCGAGGAGCCGCGAGTCCCCCCGTCCCGTCCCGTCCCGTCCCGTGCCCCGCGCCAGGGGCACCCGCTCCCGCCGTTACTGCTGCCGGGTGCCGGCGCGGGCGCTGCCTGGTAGCGGAGGTGGAGGGTGGCGTCGCCAAAAGGAGCTTTGTAACGAGGCCGTGGTGTAACGAGGCCGTGGTGTAACGAGGCAGCCGTGCCAGATCCCCCCGCGGCCCCAGGCCGGCGGCGGCTCGGAGAGCGGGTCCGGCTTTGCCTGCGGGTCAGGGGCTCGGCCGGGCACCGCGGCAGCCGCTGCGGGACGGACGGGCAGCGAGGAGCGTGGGTTGGTGTCGGTGATGTCTCAAGCCTCGCGCCGGCCCTGGGAGCGGGGTCTTCTTCTGGGGGAGGCTGCTCCGGACCCACCGATCCCCGTCCCCTGGCGCTGCCAAAGCCTCCCCGGACCCGGCGCCCGTGTCCTGCCGGGCTGGTGGGGCTGGAGCCCCCTCCTCCGCCCCGGGGCCAGGGGGATTTCGTGCCCCAATGCTGCGGCACCGCGGTGGAGCCGGCAGCACCTTGGCATCTCCTCCGGCAGCGAGGAAAAGCCATCCCGGTGCGGATGGACCGATCCTCACGCCCACAGACACGGCTCCGGCCCAGCCCCGGCTCTGCGGCGAAGGCGATCCCGTCCTCGTCTCTTCTGTAACCTTCCATAGTGCAAATGGTTCCCCAGCCCCCGCAGTCTCTCTCTCCCCCCCCCCCAGTTTTACAGGGAACATTCGGCATCCCCGAGGCTGCTGCTCCGCTCCCTCCAGCCGCCTCTCGCCACCGGCTCCGTCGTCACCGCGCGGCTCCGTCACGGCGACGTTTGTGCTGGGGGTGAGCTGGCAGCGCGAGCCCGGCATCTCGTGGGACGTCGACGTCGCGGGGGGACGTGGCACCGCCTGTGCTGGCTGGGGGTCCTGGTGCTGCGGCGGGACCGGTGCCGCCGGCGCGTGGGAGCCCCGGCCGCGGTGCCAGCGAGCCCCGGGCTGGCCGGGAGCCCCCGGTGCGGGATGGAGCTGAAAGCTCTGAACTCTTTGATTATTTCTTTTTTTAAATATTTTTTTTTTTATTATTTCTTTTTAATTTTTTTTTTTTTTTGATGTTCAAGTGCTGTGTTTGGTCACGCCGTTAACCCCCCCCCCCCCGACCATCCGTGGCCTTTTGGTCGTGCGGTGTGGACCCGCCGCGTCCCCCCCCCCCCCCGGGGCCCGTCCTGAGCCCCCGCCCCGGCAGCCGCGTCCCTGCCCCCCCCCGGACACCCCTGAACGACGGAACGAGGAACGAAACAACGAACAAACGAACAGAAAAATAACCTAAGACGTTACGCACAGGACCAATACACCGGGTAAATAATAATAATATACTGACGGGGCTGCCACCCCCTGCCCGCCCGTGAACCGCCTGGGGGACCAGTCAGCCCGGGGCGCTGGTCCCAGTGCTGCCCGCTGTTGGGGGCTGTGGGACCAGTGCCCAGGGCTGACTGGTCCCAGTGCCCTGGGGCGGCCCCATCCTTTCTTCTTCAGCGCCACCTGCCTGTAACAGCCGCCCCGGGGCCCTGCGGGGGCTTTTGGGGTGATGGGCCGCGGGTTTGGGGTGCTCCGGGGCTCCCCCAATGCTGGGGGCGGACGGGGTGGCCGGACCCCCCCCAGCTGTGGGCTCCGCACCGGGCCGGACCCCGCAGTGGCTGCCGCTGCCCCGGGGCGGGGGGACGATGCCCGGGGTGGGGGGGGTCCCGCCTGCCTCGGCCACCCCCTTGTTCGAGGCTCTTAAATACCCGGGGGGAGCGCCCGTCCCGGGCACCTCCCGTCCCTCCCAGCTCCGAATCGCTGCCGTTCCCCCCGTGCCGGCTGGGGAGGCCCCACCACCGGCCAGAGCCCGGCCGCGCCTGTCCCCCGCCCCGGGGAAGGGCCACGTGCCCCAAGCGCAAGGCCGGTGGCCATGTCCCAGGTCGGGGGGAGCGAGACCCCCCCTCCCCGCCAGACGGGGCTCCGGCACATGCCGATGGTTGGCGCGAGGGGGGCAGGTGGATCCCAGCCGGATCCCAGCCAGACCGTGGCTGCCCTGACTCTGGAGCGGGATCCCGTGGCCGGGGCGGCTCCGTGCCCTTTCCAGTCCCTTCCAAGCGGCTTCTGGCTCTTTCCCGGCACGTGGCTCCGCTCCCGGTGGTGGCTGTGCCATGCCTGGCGCCTTGCAGGGCCCAGGGGGACCAGCACCGGTGCTGGCAATGGCGGGACGGTGCTTCTCCGTGCCGGCACATCCTTGGCCGCGTCCGGTGTGGTTGCAGTGGCGGAGGGGAGCGGCAACGGCCGGGGCCGGATGAGCCCTCATGATCCACGAGCGCTGGGTGGAAGCAAAACGGGGACCGGCAAAATATTTCCACGAGCGGCTTCGCCGGGACCGGCCCCTTCGGTATCACACAGGCACCGCCGGGTGGGGGGCACCGCGCGGGGACGCAGGCGTTGTCCCCGGCTCGGTGGGTCGGGGGGTCTCCCCCCTGCCAGGCGGGAGGCTGCCCCCTCCTCCGGTGCGGGATGCGCCGGCTTCACAGCAAGACCCGGTGCTGCCGGAGGACGCGGCCCCCCGAAAGGCACTGAACGGCAGGGAGAGGGGGTGCCTCGGCCCCCGGCCCCGGCAGTGGCGGTTGCTGGCTGCAGCCAGGCCGGGGAGGGGGATTTGCATCGGCTTCGTTGTACCCGATGTATTGCGAGAGCTGGCAACGACCCGCCGGCACGGGGCTCGGGGACCTCGGCCAGGAAGCTGCCGGCGTGGGGCCGTTTGCCACGGTGCAACCGCAGGCCAGTGTTTCGGGGCTGAGCTGTGCCCCCTGCCCGGCCCCGAGGGCTGAGGGTGGCTGGGGGACGCACCCCCGGGACAGCCCGCCTGCCCCCGGCACCCAGCTCCCCGGGGGACCCCGGCTCTCCCCGTCCCCTCAGCTCCGACTCCTGCCGCGAGCTGGAGCCGCGGGGTCCGGCCGGGGTGCTGGGAGCCCCCGCGATGCCGCGGCGGGGCTGCAGGGCCACCATTGCCGGAGCCGCTGGGCCAGTGGCATCGGTGCCGGTGGCGAGACCCCAGCGGTGTTGGGAGCCTGGCACGAGGGGCCCTAAGTGCTTCGGCGCCAGGCAGGGTGGCCGGGGTTTGGCACAGCCGGGGTTTGGCACCACCAGGCCAGCGCTGCGTCCTCGCCCCAGGGCAGCCTCGTCCTTGTAAGCGCTTTGGGCTCCGCGGAGCCGGGGACAAGTGCTAAACATCCCGGGTGCCCCCGGCTCCCCGGCTCTGCCCCCGGCGCCTTCCCGACCCCGGTCGCCCGGCGCCGTCCCTAAGTGCTACGCGGGGTGCGGACGTGCCGGGCTGGCCCCGCGTGGCCCCGGTGCTTCTGCCCCGCGGTGCCACAGGCGAGGAGAGATGGAGGCGCGTCTCCTGGCCGGAGCCATCCGGCACCCTCGGAATAAGTGCTGGGGCCGGGGTCCGCGGGGGCTCCCCCGTGCCGCCCCCCCGGGCCGGGCAGAGCCCCCCGTTTCCACCCCGGCGTGGGGTTGGCGGCCGGCTGGCGCCAGGGACGGCTCCCGGCCGGGACCCAGCGCGGCCCCGGTTGCATCACTCCGGCCGCGGCGCAAGCGGAGGGGAACCGCCGGAGCCGCCGGGGCGGCTGAACTCTTGAGAAAGCGGGAGCCTGTTCTCACGCGAAAATAATCCAAACGCCGAGGGCAGGGGGAGGCGAATCTGCCGCGTAAGCGGAATTTCTCCCCAGCCGGAGCCTCCGTCCAATTCTGGCCGGTGCCGCCTCCAGATAACCCCGGGCCGCCGGCTGCCCTCCCTCCCACCGGAGGAGACCCCCCGAGCTGCCCCGGGAGAGCGCTGGGTGCCGGGGCGAGCACCGCCATCCTGCCGGCAGCACCGGGGCAGGCATCGTCATCCTGCTGGCAGTGCCAGGGCCGGATCCGAAGCGTGGGCAGCAGCTCCGTTCCCCTCAAGCTGTCTGTGCCCAGGGATGCCGCGGGATGCTGGCGGTGCCGGCTGCCACCGGCCGGTCCCCGGAGGGCTCCGGGCTGAAGCAGCCCCTCCAGAGCCGTCCCCGCCATCGGGTCGTGGGTGCCGGGCCGGTGCCGGCGGCGTGAAGGGAGGGACCAGGACAAGCGGGGGTTTCCCGCAGCAAAGCGCCGGCCGGGAGGGTGATTAATAAATAAATAAATTAAAGAAGGGAGACGGTTTCCTCCCGGGCCGGAGCTGCCGCCGGCGCTCGCATGGCCCAGCCGCCCCGGTGCGCCCGTCCCGGGGGTCCCGCTGCCGGATCCTGCCATCCTCGCTCCAGCAGAGCGCCCGGAGAGGGGCTGTGGCAACGGGGCCGTCGGCTGCTCGGGGACGGGGCCACGCGCCCTCGGATGTCACCTTGGCCGTGGGGCGGGCAGGGGCGTCCCCATCCCCACTGCCACTCCGGAGGCGCAGGGAGATGGGGGGGGTCCGCTTGGCCGCCTCCTCTCCCCATCGCCGTTGAGCCGGGGCGGGAGAGCCGTCCGGTGAAGAGCCGTGCCGCTGTGCCGTGCTGCTGTGCCGTGCCGTGCCGCCGCGCCGTGCCGCGGGCGGGGGGTGACGGTGCTGGGGGTCCCGGCCGCCCCTTCCCTTCTCCGTCCGGTTGCTTTATTGCACAATGCATGTCGAAGCGCGGGTTTGGTGCAGCGTTTCTCCGTGGGATTTTCTTCTTCTCTCTCTCTCTCTCTCTCTCTTCCCCCGACATCCAAAGGAATTTCAACGCTCGTTCTTTGTATTTTTTAAAAAGGAAAAAAAAAAAACACCAACCAAAACCCAACGAAAAAAACCAAAAAACAGTGGAAGAAAAGAGGAGTTTGTTGGTGGAGGGGGGCGCGGGGTGGAGGGGCAGCACCAGCCGGGCTCTAAGAGCATCCGCATCTGTCAACCACCATGCCCGGGATCTTGCCGTAGATGATCTGCTGTTTGTCGTTGAAGTAAAGCATGTTGATGGGGGACATCTTGGTGGGGGTGCAGCAGGGCCCCGCCGAGCCCCGGGGGTTGGCCTGCTGCACCAGGTGGGTGTGGGGGTACTTCTGCATGAACATGTACTCGCACTGCCCCGAGCAGTAGTTGGCTTTGTATCTCTTGGGGGCGATAATCCAGTCCCAGCCGAAGGCCTCGAAGTCGACGGTGAGGGGGTAGCGGCAGCAGCGCGACTCGGTCGAGTGCTCGTCGCAGTCCAGCCCCAGGTTCCGCCGCGAGCGCTTGTTGTTCTCCAGCACCCGCAGCTCCATGAAGGGGTGCTGGGGGGGGGGGGGGGGAGAGGGGGGCGTGAGCCCCGCACGCTCGCCCACCGCCCCACCGTCCCCACCGCCCCGTGGTCCCGCCGTCCCAGCTCCCTGGGTCCCACACAGCCCTGCAGAGCTGCCACCAGCCCCCCCGGAGCTGCCACCAGCCCCACGGGGTGTCACCAGCCCCGTGGAGCTGCCACCAGCCCCGTGGGGAAGTGTCATCATCCCCATGAGCTGTCACCAGCCCCGTCGAGTGTCACCAGCCCCCGTGGAAGTGGCATCATCCCCACGGAGCTGTCACCAGCCCCGTCGAGGTGTCACGCCCCATCGAGGTGTCACCAGCCCCGTGGAAGTGGCATCATCCCCACGGAGCTGTCACCAGCCCCATCGAGGTGTCACCAGCCCCCGTGGAAGTGTCATCATCCCACGGAGCTGTCACCAGCCCGTCGAGGTGTCACCAGCCCCGTCGTGGTGTCACCAGCCCCGTGGAAGTGTCATCATCCCCATGGAGCTGTCACCAGCCCCATGCAGCTGTAACTGGTCCCACAGAGCTGTGACCATCCCTGCGGAGCCGTAACTGGCCCCGCGGAGCTGTCACTGGCCCCACGGGGCTGACACCGGCCCCATGGAGGTGTCACCAGCCCCACGGGGGTGTCATCGTCCCCATGGAGCTGTGACCAGTCCCATGGAGCTGTCACTGTCCCCACAGAGCTGTCACCAGCCCCAGGGAGCCATCACCAGCTCTGCAGAGATGTGACCGGTCTTGTGGAGCTGGGGCTGGTCCCATGGAGCTGTCATCGTCCCCATGGAGCTGTGACTGTCCCCACAAAGCTGTGACCCGCTCCGTGGAGCCATCACCAGCTTGGCAGGGCTGTGACCAGCCCCCACGGAGCTGTCATTGTCCCCATGGTGTTGTCACTGTTCCCCACGGAGCTGTGGCCACCCCCCACGAGCTGTCACCAGCCCCACGGAGCTGCACCACCCCCCCTGCCCGTCCCCGTTGCCCCCCCCCCCTCGCCCTCCAGTTCCCCGGGGGGTGACTGGGAGCCCCGCGCCCAGCTGAGCACCGGGGCCATGGCGATGCCCCACGAGCTCCGTGCAGCACCGGCCCCCGGCTCTCGTGGGGACCCCGAGCCACGCGCGCGCCCCGCGACGGCCACCTACCAGCCCTTCGGCCCCGGGTCCCAGCGAGGTGACGGCCAAGTCGTTGCCGTTGGGGTCGAAGGCGTTGATCTCGATGCCCCAGTTGTTCTGCGGCTGCTTGAACCAGTTCTGCAGCACGTGCTTGAAGTCGATGCTCTGCCAGTGCCCGATGCGGGAGTTGAGGTCGATCTTCAGGGAGCGGATGCGGATGTGGCGGCTGCCTTCCTCCGTCACCGGCTTCAGGCGGAGGATCTGCAGGTAGACGGTGGAGGTGTGCTGCACGGGCCGCAGGTACACCCACAGCTGCGCCTTCACCACCTTGGTGAACATGATCTTGGGGCTGAAGTTGAAGAAGCAGCAATGGGGGTTGCCCTCGATCTGCACCACGGGGTCCGCTGTGGGAGGAAGGAGGCGTCAGGGGCGGCCCCGGGACCCCCCCCCCCCTCCTCCTCCTCCTCCTCCTCCATCGGACGCAGGGTCGGGGCGAGCTCCTCCTCGGTCGTTAGGAGTTGAAGGTCGGGTCAGAGGCCGCCCCGGGGGTCATTGCCCCTCCATTCGCAATAAGGTCCCCGGCTGCCCCCTGACCCCGTGTCACCGGGGATTCATGATCCCCCGCGGGGGCTGCGGGGACCGAGCCCCCCGCCGAGCGGGGCCGGGCTGAGCGGGGCGGGGGGGGGGGGCACCGGCCCCGCAGCACCTGCTCCGGGGCAACCGGTTCCCAACACATCCCTGCGTCGGAGCCGGGAACGCGCCTGGTCCCGCAGCCCCGGGGATGCGGCAAAGCCCCAAGGAGGGTCCGTGGCGCCAGGCCACGGGTGCCACCGGGCTCCCCGCCAGCGGTCCGGCCGGGTCTGCATCTCGGAGGACATCCGTCTCCCACCCTCCCATCTCCCACCCTCCCTGGGCTTGTTGTCGGGGCAGCCCCACACCTCTGCCAGCCTCCGCAAAGCAGCCGGGGATGCTTCCCCCAGCCCCCCGGCGGGTCCTGCCCGGGGCGATGCTCTCGGAGACAGCGAAGGCGAGCGGCCGCGGCGGGGACAGGGACACCCACCCCGGTGGGATGACGACCCCGAGCATCCGCAGCCCGAGCATCCGGGGGTCCCCGGCCGCCCTTCCCCGGCCCCCGCGGCAGCACCCCGGCTGGAGCCGGCCCCGTGCCGGCTCTCCCTGCTCGGCAAACATCTGTGTCAAATTGAGCTGGGAATTTCCCCCCCCCCCCCGCCGCCCCGCGCGGCCCCCTCCCCCTGCCACGCACCGGTCAGGTTTAATAGCACCCAGCTGCAGCGCGGGGCCATTTGCTGCGCGCGAGGCCTCCCCGAACACATGGGGGTCACGACACCGGCCGCAGCCCCGGGAATGCCATCCAGCCCCCCGCCGCGCCGCACATAAACCAAAGTGACAGGGGCTGGGGGGCCGCGGGCGCCGGCCGCCCAAACCCCTCCCAGCAATTTGCTGCGCACAAGCCCCCGATTAAACCCGCGCTCCCCGGGGACCCGGCCGGGGAGCGTGCCCCCCTGCACTGCCCGTCCCCTCAAAGCAGTGCTGGGTCCCCCCCCCCGGCTCTCAGCGTGGGGCTGGTTGTGCCCCCCAGCCCCTTGGGGGGGGGGCTTTGCCACCCGTCACCAGCGGGACGTCATCCCAGCCTGGGCCGGTGGCCACCTCGAGGGGCTCTGGGTCCCCTGTGGTCCCGGCAGCACCGCTCCTACACTGCTCGCCGTGGCTCGCTCGGCGGCAAGGACGGCGCCGGTGGGGTTGTTTTTGTAGGGTCTCCAGGTGAGAGATGCCAAAGCAGCGCCGGAGCCGGTGCAGGTCCCTCAAAGCTGCCACCGAAGCCCATCACCGCAGTGCCGGCGGCACCGGCAGCACCGCTGACCCTCCTCTGGCCCGGGACTCGGCCCGGCATCCCGGGGGACACCGGGTGTCTGCGGCCCCGGGGGCGAGAGGGGAGTCTGGGGTGCCGGGGGGGTCCGAGCGTGGGGGCTGTGCCACGCTGGCTGCTCCTGGCACGGGGCTGCGGCGGTGCCAGGATGCTCGTCCGGTCGCTCTGGCAACGGGGGATAAAGGTTACCGGGACATCGGTCACAGCTGAGTATGTGCCGGGAGGGGGGCGGCCCCGAGCCCCCCCCTCTGCTCTTTGTTCCCACCGGGGCCCGGATTTGGGGCTCCCACCTCTGGCCCCGTTAACCCCTCGCCTGCCGCGGGGGACCGGAGACCCCCCAGGTCCGGGCACCCCGGGGGGACCCCCCCCCCCGATGCCCCGAGGTGCCACGTGCCAGCGGTGGCTCTGCGGTGTCCCCGTGTCCCCGCTCCCGCCCGTGTCCCGCTGACCTTGAGCGGCTCCGGCTCCTCCGGGGCAGCAAGCGGCACGGGCGGCCCCCCGGCCCCCGCCAGCCCCTCGCCCCGGCCCGTGCCCGGCCGGGCCCCCCCGGCCCCCCATCGCCCCTCATTAAGCTCCCTCCACCCCACAGGTCGCGGGGGTCACGGGTAGCCCCTAAATGGGTTTAGGACCCAATTAACCTTCCCAGGTTCCTTCTGCAGTTAAAAAAAAAACCCGGGGGGGTGGGGGGTGCTGGGGGTGGTGGCTTGGGATTAACGGGGGGGGGGGCGGCCGGGGGGAACCCGAGAGCTTTATGGCTCTGCTGCCTATAAAGCCCTTTCCCTCCTCCTGTTCAGGAACCATAAAACCCCACACAATTGCCACGGGGGGGGCGAGGAGGGAGGAAAAAAAATCATAATAATAACGGAGCGGCCGCGGCCGGGGCAGGCCGGACCCCGCGGCGCATCCGGCTGCGGGGCCGGGGCTGCGGGACCCCCGGAGCGGGGCCGTGCGGGGCCCGGCTGGCCGGCCGGGAGGAGGGGCCGCCCTCTGGTATTTATTTTGGGGGCCCCCCGAGCTGTTAAGGGGCAGGAGGGGGGCCGGGGGCAGCGAGCGTTAACGCGGCGCAGGGAGGAAAACCCCAGCGTGTTGTCAATTTTATGGGTAATAAAATTTCAAAGCCGCCCGAGTCTATTAATGCCTGGGAAGGAAATTCGTCGGGGGGCTGCGGGGGGGGCAGCGCCTCACACTTCCCTCCCTTCCGCTCGCCCTTCGCACCCGGCCCCCCGGCCCCGCTCCCCGGAGGTCCCTTAGCCCCCGCGCCTCGGGGGTCCCGCAGCCTCGTCCCGCCGCTGGAGCAGGTGGAGCCGGGGCCGGACATGCGGCACCGCGCTGGCACCGGGGGAAACTGAGGCACGGAGAGGTGCGGGGTGCAGCCGCCCCGGAGCCCCATCCGCTTGCCCCCTCCTCGCCCACGGACGGACGGACGGACGGACAGAGCCACATCACGGCGCAGCGAAGCCCCCGCGGCCCCATCCCCTCCCTGCCTTCCCGCCGGGGACCCTCGCAGCCCCTCACCGCACCGGCCGCGGGCAGGCCCAGGAGGCAGGCGCCTGCCTGTCCCCAGCACGCCCTGCCGTCACCCTGCTGTCACCCTGCCATCGCCCTGCCGTCACCCTGCTGTCACCCTGCCACGTGCCGTGGCAGGAGGCGAGCGCTGGCACCCGCTGCCTGGCGGGGCCCTGGGGACCAGGAGGTCACCGTGCCGCCCGCCCTGTGCCCCCGGTCCGGTCCCAGTGCCGGTGCCAGTGCCGAGTCCCAGTACCCAGCGCCAGGTCCCAGTGCCAGTGCCGGGTCCCAGTACCCAGCACCAGTGTCGGTGCTCAGGCTGGTGCCAGCGCCGGGTCCTGGTACCTACTGCCAGCGCCCAGTCCCACTACTCACTGGTGCCAGTGCCAGGTCCCAGTACCTGCTACGAGGTCCCAGCACCCAGCGGCCATTCCCAGTCCCGTCTCCCAGTTCCCAGTGCCCCGTACCGGCTGCCGGCCGGGCTGTCCCATCCCCGTGTCCCCGTGTCCCCGGGACTCGCACGGAGCCACCCCGGGGTGGGGGGGGGCGGGCGGGGGCTGCGGGCCGGTGCCCGGGACCGGGCACGGGGCGGACCGGGGGAGCGCCGAGGGGATCCCGAGGGGTGCCGGGGGGAACCGGGCAACCCCGGGAGGGGGGACGGGAGCCGCGGGGAGGAGGGGGCGCCCCGGGGGGGGGAGGGGGGGGGAGGCGGGGGAGCCCCGGAGGGACGGTGCCTGCCGTCGCACGGGACGAGGCGGGTTGGGGTGGGGGGGAGCCCAGAGGACGGGGAACCGGGAGGGGAACCGGGGGAGAGGGTGGGCGACCCGGAGGGGGGGGGGGGGGGGAGCCCGCCGGCGAAGTTTGCAGCGGCGGCGGGGCGGAACAAAGGCGGCACTGACTTTCCTGGGCCATGCTGATGACGGTCTCGGTGGTGGCGTGGTACTCGTCCTCCTCCAGGTACTCGTCGTGCTGCAGGGAGTCCCCCTGGAAGTCGTGGAGGTCGAGGAGCTGCTGGAGCGGCGGGGCCTTGGGCAGGAGCTGCTTCACCACCTCCCGGGTGATGTTGGGCGCTTCCTTCAGCCGCAGCTTGCTCAGGATCTGCGACTTGATGCTCTCCAGCCGCAGCTCCTTGCTGTGCCGCCGCCAGAGACACACGGGGCAGGCGGGCTCGGAAGCGGGGGGCTGCGCTTCCACCGACCCCCCCGCCGCCACCACCACCACCAACGCCAACAACCACAGCAATACCGGGGCCATACCGGGAAACCTTCCCCGCCGGGCCGCCCCCCCCCCCGCGCTTCCACCGCAACGCGCAAGGGGCGCGGAACGGGGGGAAGGCGGTAACGGTGGCGGGGGCGGGGAAGCGGGGGGCGGTGAGGGACCGGGGGGGGGGTGAAGGGGGGGGGGGGGGCAAAGAAAAAAGCGGCGGTAGCGGCGGCCCCGGGGTTTTATACCCCAAGAGAAGTGTGTCGTCAGCGGCCTTGATTGGCTGCGGGCGCACAAAAGAGGTTCTGGCAGGGGCTTGTCACCAGCCGCCGCCGGCCCCCCGAGCACCGGGAAACGGCCCCGCCGCCACCGCACGCTGCCCGGTTCGGTCCGACATCCCCCCCGCTTCTCTCCGCTTGTGGCGGGGGCGGCGCGACGGGATCCAACTCCCGGCAAGTGCGGCGGGGCCGGGCGAACGCCCGGCCCCGCCGCACTTGCCGGGAGTTGGATCCCGTCGCGCCGCCCCCGTGGACCGGGGATGCGCGTCCCGGTCCCTCCATCCCCCGGTGCCCTCCCCGGGCCTCCTTCGTCTCAGCCCCCCTTTGCCCGCCCCCCCCGCTCCGGTCCATGCATCCCGCCCCGGTCCCCATCCCCTCCCGGGCCATGTCCTTAACCGTACCCCCGGGTCCGTACCGGCCCCCCTCTCTCAACCGGCGCCGAAGGAGTCCTCAGCCCCCCCCCCCCCCCCGCCTCCGGTCCGTACCGGGCCCCCCCCCCCGCTCTGTTCCCGGTGCCGGCTCCATCAGAACCATGGAGAGGGCAAAAGGGAGGCGCGGCCCCGGCAGCACCGGCACCGCTCCGGGTCCCGCTCCCGGTCCGGCGGGAGGCGGGGGGTGACCCGTCCCGGTGCGATGGGGAGAGCCGGGGATGGGGGGGGGGGATATCCCGGTATGGTGGGGTAAGGGGGAAGAAGGGGTCCCGTTACCCCCGGTGCTCGGTGGGAGCGTGGTGCAAGCGCATCCCGCTAGGGGGCGCCACGGCTCCGCTCCGGAGCTGCCGCGTCCACACCGGAGCCGGTAAAACCGGAGCGAGGCTCAGGGACGGGACGAGAGCGCCACCGTGCGGCGCGGGGCAGCACCAGCCGCACCACCGGCAGCGCGGGAGGGGGTCAGGGGTCCCGGGGTGAGGGGGGGCCCCCCCCGACGTTTACCGCCCTGCCGGGTCCCGGTGCGAGGATTTCCCCGCCGCCACGGCATCACCGCGTCCCGGTGTCACCGGCCCCGGGGCCGCGGAAACCGCGGGGGCGAGGAGCGGAAGCGGGAGGCGGCGCTCGGAGCCCCGACACAGCGTGTCGTCGTCGTGTCGTCGTCCCCCCCCCCCTCCCCGCCACGCGTGGGTTCCTCGGACGCCGGGGGTCCCCCGTCCCCCCTCCCCGCACGCCGGGGTCCCCCCCGCACGCCGGGCTGCGGGGCTGAGGGGGTTAAGGCCGCGGCGTGACGTGTCCCGGCCGGCCCCGCCCCACGGGCCGCCCCGCAGGAGCTGTCAGCGGCACCGGCCCCGGTAACGCCAACGGGGGGGGGGGCGGCTCCCCGGGATCCCCCCGGGGGCGTCGCAGGGGGTGGGGGCCCCTCCGCGGGGGGGGGGGGGAACCCGGGGAGGGCATCCCCCGCGTGGGGGGGTCCCGGGGGTGGGTGTCCCCCCCACGTGGCGCGGCCCCGGGGAAGGGCATGGGGCCGCCGCTGCCCGGGGTGGCACTGCGGGTGATGCGTTGCTCGGGGGGGGGGGTGCGCGGCCCCATCACCCCCCACCTCTCTGGGGGTGCAGCGGGGACCTCCCCCCCCCCCGCAGCACTGGCTGTTTCCTCCTCCACGCGGGACAGCCCCCCCCCCCCCCCACGCAGGGACCCCACAGTGGGGGCCACGTCCTTGGCTGGGCACAGCCCCACGTCCCCACGTCCCCACGTCCCCACGTCCCCACGTCCACGTCCCCACCTCCGGGCTGCGGCTTCTGGCAGCCGAGCGGGATAATTTTAGCCGGGTCCCCACCCTGGGGCCCGAGCCGGGCAGGATGCGGCCCTGGGCGCTGCCCGCACCCGGCAATTACGGGCAGGGCGCTTGGGGCCGGGGGGCCACGCTGGGAGCGGGGACGTGGCCGGTGTCCCCCCCCACCCTGAGCGCCGCGTCCCCCCCGAGGCCCGGCCATGGCGGGGCTGCTGCAGGCCCTGGTGGGTGCCTCGGAGAAGGCGGCGCACATCGCCCGGCTGTGCCGGCGAGAGGAGCCCCTCTTCCAGCTGCTGGTGGCCGAGAAGACGGGGGCCGACAGGAACAGGAGGTTCCTGCAGGACTTCAAGACGCTGGCGGACGTCCTCATCCAGGAGGTCATCAAGCACGACCTGGGGAAGGAGGTAGGGGACGGGCTGGGGGGGGGGTCCCCAGGGTGCCCCACACCCCCCTGTGCCGCGGCTGAGCTGCCCTGTCCCCTCAGTTCCCCGAGCTGCAGGGCCACATCCACGGCGAGGAGTCCAACGAGTTCAGGAACGGGCAGGGTGAGTCCCGGGGGAGCAGCGGAGCTGGACCCCCCCCCCGCCTCCCCACGCCGGGGGCCACGGGGCCGTCGCTGAGGCCGGGGTGCTGGCAGGGGAGACGGTGGCGGTGCGGGTCTGCGCCACGCCGGAAGACACCGCGGCCCTGCTGCTCTCCGTGCTGGAGCCCGAGCGGGCAGCTGCCGAGCTGCTGGCGGCCGCCGTGCACCGGGACGTGGCGCTGGGGGACGCGGAGCTGGCCGGCTTGGCGCTCAGCATCCCCCCCCAGGACCTGGCCATCTGGATAGACCCCATCGGTGAGGGGGTGCTGGGAGAGGGCGGGTTGGGGACCCCCCTCCACGCACACCACGGTTGAGCCACGGTAAATTCGGCTGCACCCGCAGACTCCACCAACGAGTACATCGGCGGGCGCGAGGACGTGGCCCCCGTCGATGGCATCGCCCCGGCGGGGCTGTGCTCGGCGCTGGTGCTCATCGGGGCCTACGACCGGCACACAGGCTGCCCCGTGCTGGGCGTCATCAACGAGCCCTTCTTCCGCCGGGACCCCCTGACCAGCAGGTACTGGCACCACAGGGAGCACCGGGAGGGGGGGGGACACACGGCCAGATCCTGGCCCCCAGAGGCCGGGGAGAGCCTGGGGACCCGGTGACAGGGGGTCCGCGCTCAGGGTCCCCGTCCCCGCAGGTGGCAGGGGAGGTACCACTGGGGCGTCGCGTACGGGGACACGCGGCTGTGCTCGCTGAGCCCCCCGCCGCCGCGCTCCGCGCCCTGCGTGGTGCTGAGCCGGGCGGAGGCGGTGGCGGTGCGGGAGGCCCTGGGCCCCCTCTGCGGCGACCGCCTGCGCTTCGCCGCCGGCGCCGGCTACAAGATGCTCTGCGTCATCCTGGGGCTGGTGGACGCCTACGTCCTCTCCGAGGGCAGCACCTTCGCCTGGGACGCCTGCGCCCCCCACGCCATCCTGCGGGCCCTGGGCGGGGGGGTGGTGGCCCTGGCGGGGGCCCTGCGGGCGCGGCGGGCGGGCGACGCCGGGGCCCCCCCCGAGCTGGTCTACAACCGCCCGGCGGAGGGGGCGGCGGGGGCTGAGCGCTGGGCAAACCGGGGCGGCCTCGTGGCCTACGTGCACCCCCAGCACTTGGAGGCCATGCTGGCCACGCTGGCCACCGTGCCGGGGCTCTGAGCCCACCACGGCCGGGACCCCAGGGTGCAGGGTATGGGGTGGCGGGGACTGGGGTGGCTGGGACCCTGGGGTGCAGGACATGGGGTGGCAGGGACCAAGAGGCACAGGGTGTCCGGGACCCCAGGGTGCAGGGTATGGGGTGGCAGGGACTGCTGGGACCCTGGGGTGCAGGACACAGGGTGGCAGGGACCAAGAGGCACAGGGTGCCTGAGACCCCGGGGTGCAGGGTATGGGGTGGCTGGGACCCTGGGGTGCAGGACATGGGGTGGCCGGGACCCCAGGGTGCAGGGTATGGGGTGGCAGGGACCCTGGGGTGGCTGGGACCCTGGGGTGCAGGACGCAGGGTGGCAGGGACCCTGAGGCACAGGGTGCCTAAGACGCTGGGGTGCAGGGTATGGGGTGGCTGGGAACAGAGTGTCCGGGACCCTGGGGTGCAGGGTGTGGGGTGGCTGGGACCCTGGGGTGCAGGACAGGGGGTGGCCAGGACCCCAGGGTGCAGGCTATGGGGTGGCAGGGACCCTGGGGTGCAGGACACAGGGTGGCAGGGACCAAGAGGCACAGGGTGCCTGAGACCCCGGGGTGCAGGGTATGGGGTGGCTGGGAACAGAGTGGCCAGGACCCTGGGGTGCAGGGTGTGGGGTGGCAGGGACCCTGGGGTGGCAGGGACCCTGGGGTGCAGGACACAGGGTGGCAGGGACCCTGAGGCACAGGGTGCCTGAGACCCCGGGGTGCAGGGTATGGGGTGGCTGGGAACAGAGTGGCCGGGACCCTGGGGTGCAGGACACGGGGTGGCAGGGACCCTGGGGTGCAGGGTGTGGGGTGGCAAGGACCTTGGGGTGCAGGCACAGGGTGGCAGGGACCAAGGGTCCCGGGATGGCTGGGACCCCGGGGAGCAGGGTCCCCGGCACCTGGGGTGGATGGGACCCCGTGGACGCAGGCCAGCAGGCTCTGGGGTGCAGGGTGGGAGCTCTGGGTCCCGGGGGGGCCCCCCACCACTGCGACCCCCCCCCCCCCCATGTCCCCCCCTCGCAGGGCCGGCAGCTCCGCCACCATTAAAGCGTCCCTCACACCCGCGTGTCTGTGCTGCCCCGGGACGGGGACGGGGGTGGGACCGGGACCCACGCGGGGCGGGACCCACGCGGGGCGGTGGCGGCGGGGGCCGGGGCGGTCCCGGGGCGGTCCCGGGGTTGCCTGTTGACTCGCCCCGGCACCATCACATGATCGCGGAGCGCACGGAGCGGGCGGCGGAGCAGCGGCGCCGGTGAGCGCCCGGGGCGGGGGAGCACCGGCACCGGGCAGGGAGCGGCACCGGGGCAGCGGCACCGGCACCGGGCGGGCAGCGGGAGAGGTCCCCGGGAGCGGGACCGGGTGGGGAGCGCACCGGGAGGGGTCCCGGGACGCCGGGGCTCGGACACCGGGAGCGGGGGGGGGGACACCAGGACGGTGGGACTCGGGCAGGGGGAGCGGGAGTGGGGCGGGGGCTGGGACCGGGACCGGGACGGCGGAGCTCGGGGAGCGGGCGCAGTGCCGGTGCCAGGGCCGGGGCTGAGGCGGCGGCTCCCGCAGGACGGGCCATGGCGGTCGAGGGCGGGATGAAATGCGTGAAATTCCTGGTTTTCGTCTTCAACTTCATCTTCTGGGTGAGTGCGGGGCCGGGGGGCCGGGGAGGGGCCGGGGGGGCACTGGGGGGGACCGCGGGGGGCCGGGGAGGGGGCCCCAGGGCCGGCAGAACCGGGCAGACGGGCCCTTCCCCGCCGTGGCCCCCCGGGGACGGGCCCGTCCCAGCCCCATGGCAGGCAGCAGCCCTCCCCCGTGGTGCCCCCCCCGACATCGGGTTCCCCCCCCCCATACGGCCCCTTTGGCGCCCCTTTCCCCCCCCCTTGCAGGGAGCACCAGCAGTGTTGCTGCCACACGCTGCCATCAGTAGGCTCCAGGGGTAACAAGGCTGGTCAGGCAGAGGCTGGCACACCCCGGCCGAGGCAAGCCGAGCCCCAAGGTCAGGGTGGGGACCCCACGGGTGGCCAGCTCCCCCCCCCAGGCCCCGCGGCTCCTGGCTGCCCCGGCCAGGGTCCCCGCGCAGGACAGGGTGCAGGTTTGGGGAAGTTGGGGTGAGGAAAGGGGCACGAGGAGCCCAACGGCCGTAGCGGGGTGCGGGGGGGGAGGGACGGAGTGGACGGGCTCCTTCCCGGCCGTCATCCCGTCCCCCCACGCAGGGAGTGACTCGTCCCGGTCCCCACCCTGATCCTGCCAGGCTGAGTCACCCCTGGAGGGCCGGGGGGGGGGGGGGGGGGGCGGGGGCTCGGCCGCCCGCCAGCGGGGGGGGGACATGGCGGGGACACCGGCGCCAGCCCCCCTGGCCCCCGCCGCCAGGAGTGTTTGTGCAGCGGGCGGCCGGGCCGCACTCTGTTTACCCACACCCAGCGAGCAAACAGGGCCAGCGGCACCTTGGGGGGGGCCAGCCCAGGGGGGGCTCCATGGGGAAACTGAGGCCATGGGGGGGGGGGTCCCCCCACTCGTGGGAGGGTGCCGGAGATGGGGCGGGATGGACCCACTCCTGCCCCAGCGCCGGGAAGGGCCGCGGGCGTCCTGGCAAGAGCGGGGGCTGCCGGTGCCCACCGGGACGGCGTGTGCCTGGCATGCCGCCCCCCACACCCCGGCACCCCCCGATCCGCCCGCGGTCCCCCTGGGCGGGGGGCTGGCGCCGGGTCCCCCCCTCCGAGGCCTCTCGCCGTGGCCGGAAGGCCGGACTTCCCGGCGTTCCTGCGGCCGCCAGCCCGGCCCCCCCCTCGCCGCAGCGGGGCCGGGGAGTGTCCCGTCATGGGGCAGGACCGGGGCCCCCTCCCGCCGCCGTACCCCCATCGCCGGCGGAGCTGTGCTGTACCGGGGGGGCCCGAGAAGATCCCCCCCCCCGCCCCCCCATCACCCCCAGGAAGGGGGTCCCCAATTTAAAGCCAAACCCCAGAGCTGCTCGACCCTCCCGGAAAGGGACGATGCACGGCTGCGGGTGACCCCCCACCCCGTTGGCTCAGCGGGGGGGGGGGGGGGGGGGTGTCCCGGCCCTGTGGGGTGGCGGCTGCGCCCCAATTCCCTCTGCCCCCCCCAGGTATGCGGCGTGGCCCTCATCGCCATCGGCATCTACGCCCAGGTGGCCCTCAATAAGGCGCTGGCCGTCAGCAGCGCCTCCGCCTCCAGCACCCCCATCGCCATCCTGGTGCTGGGCATCATCATCTTCTTCATCTCCTTCTTCGGCTGCTGCGGCGCCTGGAAGGAGAGTTACTGCATGGTCACCACGGTGAGCACCCTGACCCCACCCCCCCGAGCCCCCCCCCCTGACCCCCACCCTGACACCACCACCACTCCCCCCCCCCCCAGTTCGCCGTCCTGCTCAGCATCATCTTCCTGGTGGAGATCGCCGCCGCCATTGCCGGATACGTCTTCAAGGACAAGGTGGGGACACGTGGGGAGGGGGCACGGACCCACCTGGGTGCTGCAGACCCCCCCGGCCGCTTTCTGACCCCCCCGGCCCCCCCAGGTCCGCTCGGTGCTGGAGGACGGGCTGTGGGACGCCATGCGCAAGTACGGGGAGGACGAGCCCTTGACGGAGGCGGTGGACGAGCTCCAGATGGATGTGAGTAACGGGGTGACCCCGGGGGGGTTGGGGGGGGGGCCGGGCGTCCGGGGCTCAGCCCCCTGACCCCCTGGGGTGTCATCCCCCCCCCCCCCCCCGGCAGTTCGCTTGCTGCGGAGCCAACAACTACACGGACTGGGCCACCATCGAGCGGTTCAGGGTCAACGACACGGTGCCCCGGTCCTGCTGCCGCATCAACACCACCTCCTGCAACGTCCACCCCAGCCCCGCCACCATCTACGAGAAGGTGAGACACTGCTTCCCCCCCCCCCGTGCCCCCCCCTCGCCATGCCCGGGGGGTCCGGCCGCCCCCTGAGCCCCTCTGCTCCCCAGGGCTGCCTCCAGAGCATCGAAGCCTGGATGAAGAAGAACATCCTCGTCGTGGCCGCGGTCGCGCTGGGCATCGCCTTCTTCGAGGTAGGACGTTGGGCTGAGCCCCCCCCGTGTGGGGCCAAGCCCCCCCCCGTGTGTGGGGCCGTGCAGGACGGGGATCACCCCCCTCCCCGCTCCCTTTCCAGATCCTGGGCATCATCTTCGCTTGCTGCCTGATGAAGGGCATCCGCAGCGGCTACGAGGTCATGTAGCCCCCGGCGGGTGCCGCGGCCCCCCCGGCTCTCGCTGCCCCCCGCTCGGGGGCTCTGGGGACCGCGGGGGCTGCTCCCGCTCGCTTGCCCTCTGCAAGCTCCTCCGGGGCAGGGCCCCATGTGCCAACCCCCCCCGGGGGGTCGCTGCCATTGGACCCCTCCCCGTGTGCTGGCGGGGGCCGGGGGGGCCGGGGGAGCGTCCCCGGGTTTGGAAATAAAGCGAAAAGCTTCCGTAGAGCCGCGTGTCCCCCTGCGCCCGCCGGGCTGGGGGGGGGACGGGGTCCCTCGTGGGTGTGGGGGGGTCTCCCCATGGTCCACTGACTCTGTGGGTGCTGTAGGGCCAGGGGAGCCCCCGGGTGCTGCCCCATGCTGTGACTGGAACCTCCCCACCAGGAAGGGACCGGTCCCACTGGGAACAATGGGAGCAAGGGGGGCCGGCACCTGTGGCCTTGGTGTCAGCAGCTCCGTCCTGCCCCGGTGCTGGGGGGCAGCTGGGGGGGCTGGCTTGGCTCGGGGCCGCGTCAACAGGACGCTGGGCTGTGCCGGGGCTGGCAGAAGGGCAGCGATGGTGGCAGCGTCCCTGCGGGTCCCCCTGAGGGCCATGGCCCTGTAAACCGCTCCCCCCCCGCCCCGGCTGCAGCGGGGCTGGGGTCTCCATGTGCCATGGCAATGCCACCGACGGTCCCCGAGCCATGCGGGGACCCCGTCCGGCCCCGAGGCCGCCGCAGGGACGAGCACTGCAGGTGGCGGTTTGCACGGCACCCGGGATGGGGGGGTTTATTTGCAGCGCATGGGGAGGGGGGGGGGTGTCTCGCCACCCGGGGCGGCGGGGGGGGGGGGGGCTGGTGGCTGCGGCAGGGGACTAGCGGACGCGGTGGGCCGGCTTGGGCAGGATGGTGGCCAGGGCGAAGTCGACGAGGCAGGCGGGCAGGTAGGAGGCGGGCAGCCAGAGCAGCTTGGCGTCCCAGCCGGCGCTGTAGCGGGTGCGTGGGTGCCGGGCACCCAGCGCGTGCTCCATGCAGCGGGTCACCTTGGTGAGGTCCGCGTCGCAGATGACGTTCATGATGAGCCGCTGCACCTTGAGGTCTGGGGGGTGCAGGCGTCGGGGGGGGGGGGATTGTGTCAGACAGGGGCAGGCAGCCCGCGGCCGGGGGAAACTGAGGCAGCGGGCACATCCCCCCCCCCGCGCCATGCGGCTCCACTCACACTTGTGGAAGAAATCCTCGCCGTAGCTGAGCCGCGTCTCGGGCGCCAGGCGGTCCCAGAGCTGGCGCAGGGACGCCTCGATGCTCTCCAGGTTGGTCACCGCCGTCTTGAAGAAGCCGGGCTCCACGATGCTGACCTTCACCCCGAAGTGGTACATGTCGCGCCTGCGGGATGCACGGCCGTCAGGGCGCCGGGCAGGGGGGCCGCGGGGCGGGCGGGGGGGGCCGGCACCCACCGCAGGCTGTCGGAGAAGGCCTCGATGCAGTACTTGGAGATGCAGTAGCCGCCGCCGTTGGCGGAGAGGCGGCCCAGCACGCTGGAGGTGTTCACCACCCGGCCCCGCGCCCGCTTCAGCAGGGGCAGGAACTGGAGGGTCACCTCGATGGCCCCGAAGGCGTTGACGGCCATGACCTGGCGGTAGTCCTCCATCCCCATCCACTCCGTGGGGCCGATGGGGTTGGCCACCCCCGCGTTGTTCACCAGCCCGAAGAGACCTGGGGGGGGGACGGGGGGACGCGCGAGGTTGGGGGTGGTGGCCGCGGTCCCCTCCTCTGCCTCCCTGCCCCATGGCACCTCCCCTGGGACCCCCATCCTGTCCCTAGTGTGCCCTGGTGGGACCCTCCCCTCCATCCTGCCCTATAGCACCTTGCAGGGACCCCCCCACCCTATAGCCCCTCTCCAGGGCTCCCCACCCACCCCACCGCACCCCCTGGCAGGACCCATCTTGCCCCGCAGCCCCTCTCCAGAGCCCCCTTATCCTTCGCCTTCGCCCTGGTGGGACCCCCCCGTCCTGCCCTGTAACACCTCGTCAGGGACCCCTAATCCTGCCCCACAGCACCTCTCTGGGGACCCCCTGTCCTGCTCTGTACCCCTTCTGTGGAGCTCCCTGTCGTGCCCTATAGCATCCCTTGGTGGGTCCCATCCTCTTGCCCTATAGCATCTCTCCCGAGACCACCCACACCCATCCTGCTCCTTACCAGCCCCTGGTGGGACCCCGGCCCCCCCTGCAGCACCTCCCTGGGTCCCATCCTGCCCCATAGCACCTCCCCTGGGACCCTGTCCCCCCCTCCGCAGCACCTCCCCAGGTCCCATCCTGCCCCATAGCACCTCCCCTGGGACCCCGTTCCCCCCCCCAGCACCTCCCCGGGTCCCATCCTGCCCCATAGCACCTCCCCTGGGACCCCGTGTCCCCCCCCCCAGCACCTCCCCGGGTCCCATCCTGCCCCCCTCACCTTTCTCGCCCACCTCCGCCCGCACCCACTCGACGGCCCGGCGGATGCTGTCGGAGCGGGTGACATCGAGCAGGGTGGTGCGGAGGTGGCCGGAGCAGCCGCGCTGGAGGCCGTCGGCCCCTTTCTGGGTCAGGCAGGCAGCCAGCACCCGGTAGCCCCGGCGGGCCAGCCGCCGCGCCAGCAGGTTGCCGAAGCCGCTGTCACAGCCGGTGATGAAGACGTGCTTGTCCTTGACGGAGGGCAGGGTCCGGCGGTCCCGCACCAGCCAGCCCAGTGCCCAGGCCAGTGCCACCAGCAAGAGGTAGAGCCACATGGCGGGGGCCTGCGGGGCCGGGGGGGCCGGTGGGAGAGGAACCCAGGCGTCCTGGGCCGTGCCACCCCCCCCCCCGCCAGGTCAACCCCTGCACCCCAAGTTGAACCCAGGCTCCTCGCTCACCGGGTAAAGCCACGCACCCCTCCCCGTGCAGGGGATCCCCTGCCCTGCCCCACACCATGGGGGTCAGACCCCCCCCTAGGTGGAGGGTGGGGAAAAAGGGGGGGCTGAGGATCGACCCCAGCTTGGAGCGGGTCCCACGTGGGTCTGGGTCCGTGCCCAGGTGCTGTGGAGCACCCAGGGACCCCGGGCGGTGGTCCCTGCCCTCCCGGGGTGGGGGTGAGCCCCCCGTGCCCCCCACCCACCCCCGGACGAGTCTCCGACCGACCTCCCTCCTGCTGGGCCAGGGCGTCCGTGCGGCGTGCCGGGGATTAGCCGGGCGCAGTGCGTCAGCGCCTGGCCGGGACCCAGGGCCCACGGGGCAGCACTGAGGTGGGGGGGTCCCAGCTGCTCCCCCCCCCAGCATAACCCCGTCCCCCTCCTGCCCTCCCAGGGCAGGGGAGACCCCAGGCACCCTCTGCTCCTGACCTGCACAGGGAGGTGACCATCACTGCTGCCTCTGGGACCCCCCAACCCACCGGCCCCCACATCCCCCCCCGATAAGGAAGCCCTGTGGGGGGCTGTGTCCCCCTCCAGGAGCCCCGTTTGGGGGGGTCTTTGGGGCTGTCAGGATCCCCTCCCATTGCTCCCAGCAGTGGGTGCTGGCCGGGGGTTACAAACCCGCTGGGGCTGGGATGGGGGGGGGTCCAGGCTGACCCCCAGAGGGGCAGCAGCCCCCCCCCCCTTTCCCTGCCCTCAGGGGCTGTGGGGGGCACCCACTGCCTGCCCTGGGTCCCCGGAGCTGGGTGAGGGCAGGGGACGGGCAGCAGCCCCCTGCCCAGCCTGGACGGCGTGGGCTCTCGGCGTGCATGAGACCTGACAGACTCATCTCACCGTGCCCGGCGGCCGTGGGGCAGACCCACGGCAGAGGCTGCGTGCGGCCCCGGCTCGCCTGGCACCCCTGGCCCCGGGCTGGGGTGCAGAGGGGAGCCCACCCGCCGAGCCCCCACCTACCTTCGGTGGGGCAGAGGGCTCCGGGTGCTGCTCCGGCTGCGGCGGCAGAGGCCGTCTGAGCCGGGGGGGCCGCGGCCGCTCCTCCCCCTGCGCCGGGGCAGAGCCCGCAGCCAAAGTTCACAGCGGGCCGAGCCCCTCTGACACACCCCGCTGGGTGCAGCTCCTGGGGGGGACGTGGGTGCACGTGGGTGCTGGGACACCCCTCACCGTGTTGGGAGACCCTCACCATGGAGGAGCCCCTGACCGGAGCCGGGAGGGAGGGCAACCCCCCCTCAAGGGCACGCGGAACCCCCCCGGGGTCCCCTTCCCAGCCCTGGGAGGGGGCATCGCCTGGAGGCGGGGGGCCGAGCTCCCCCCCGGGGGGATTAGAGCCCTCCCGGCCCAGAAGGGGCCCTTTGTCTGGGAGAAAAAGGGGCCTCAGAGCCGGAGTTAAGCGGTAAAGAGGATGAGGGGGCTTAGGAGGGGGCAGCCGAGGGCTGTGCCAGGGCCCCGGCACGCGCCCGGCCCGGCCACCGCACACCGCCCCTACAACCACGCTTTATTCCGCTCGCCCTCCGGTACAGAGGGGTCCCCGAGGCGGCCGGGAGCTGCTGCGGCATCGCAGCCGGGGCCCCGCGTTATCTGCCGGGACCAGCCGCGATGGCGAGGGGCAGGGGGGGAGCCGGGGGGGGGGACACACACGACGACAACGACACCCCGGCAGCGGCGGCTCAGGAGCAGGAGGGCTGGAGCTGCCCCTTGTAGACGTACTCCAGGGCGGTGGCGATGGTCCGCATGTCCATCTCGATGCTGCGGGCCCAGTTCTCCACGTCGCCGATCTCCTGCCGGGATGGGGGGGGGCTGTCAGGGAGCTGCCGGCGGGATTTGGGGGGGGGGGGTCCTGCTCTGCCTCGCTCACCCCCCACGCCGGCAGCCGCAGCCCTGCGGGGGGTCAGGGCTGGCTGGGACCCTGTGGGTGCTGCCCGCCGTGGTGCGATCCTGCCCTCGGCAGTGGGTGCTGCCAGACTGCTCCGGCATCGAGCCGCGGGGCCGGGGGGTGCAGCCCACCCACCCTCCGGCACCGGGCAGGCTGCACCGTGCCGACGGTGGGCTCCCGGCACACGTAGGGCGCAGGACCCCATCCCTCGGCCAGCATCGGTGACACGGGGGGGTCCCACGGGGCTGCTTCTCCACGTGTCCCAGAGGGAAATCCCCCCCTCCCAGTGCCAAGCCAGGGTTGGGAGGTGACCCCCCCACACCACCCCGTGCCTGGGTGGGGGGACGGGGACCCCCACCTTGAGGGCCTGGTTGAAGTTCTCCACCATGGTGATCCACTGCCCAGTCTGCTTGGCGAACTGGGCCGCCTGCACCTGCAGCGTCTTCACCTCGTGGTCCAGCTTCCGCTGGTTGACGTAGGCCTGCGCCACCCTGCCGGGGGGGGGGACACGGGGGGGGGACGTGGGGGGGACACACGGGGAGTGGGGTCCCACCCCAACGGCCCCAGGCTGGGGGGGGGGTCCCGGGAAGGGGGTGGCTGTGGAGGGGGGGGGAAGCCAAAGCACTGGGGAGCCATTAGTGGGGCCTGGGGGGGGGCTGGGGAGGCCTGGGGGTCCCTGGGTGGGGGGTTTGGGGGGGGAAGGGGTCAGGGAGTTGAGGGGGTCCCTGGGGAGGGGTTTTGGGGGGGAAGGGGCTTGGGGGGGGTCCCTGCCCGGGGGTGTTAGGGGTGCAGGGGTCCCTGGATGGGAGTTTGGGGGGTTCCCTGGCCAGGGGTTTTTTGGGGGGAAGGGGCCCCAGGGTTGGAGGGGGGGTCCCTGGCTGGGGTTTCTGGGGTAAAAGGGGCCGGGGGGGTTCAGGGGGTCCCCAGCTGGGGGTTTCAGGGAGGAAGGGGCTGGGAGGCTGGGGGGGTCCCTGACCGGAGGGGCTGGGGGGGAAGGGGTCCCTGGTCGGGGTTTTGGGGGGTCCTTGGCCAGGGGTTTTGGGGGCAAGGGCCGGTGGGTTGGGGGGATCCCGGCCGGGGGTCCCCAGCCAGGGCTCCGCGGGGTCGGGGGTCCCGGCCCGGGGGTCTCGGCCTCACCCCACGTTGAGGTGATCGACCAGGGCCTCGGTCAGGCGGGTGGCGGCGGCGATGGCCTCCCTGCGCCGCCGCTCTGCGGGGACGCGGCCGTGAGGGGCGGCGGGACCCGAACCCGCCCTGCTTCTCCCTCCCCCCCCGCCGTGACGCCAACAGGGAGCCGCGTGACGTCAGCGTGCAGAGCGGTGACATCACGCTCCACCCTACCGGCCACCCCCCCTCGCCCCTCACCGCCACGGTTCCCCCTCCACCCCCCCCCCCTTGATGGGCAGCCCCATCGGCCAATGGGGTGCGCGTCGTCGCGGCCCCCGCGGTGAGCGGCAGCTCCCTCCGCCAATCGGAAGCGGAGCGGGGCCGGTCGCCATAGGGACGGGGGCGGGCTCACCCTGCAGCTCCCGCCGCTCGCTCTGCCGCGCCTGGTGCTCCTTCAGCAGCCGGGACAGCATGGCGGCCCCGGTACCGCGCCGGCACGGCCCGCGTCACCTGACCGCCACGTGACCGCCACGTGACCGCCCCGCCTCGCCGCCCCGCCTCCCGGGGCCTGCGGGGCATATAGAGGCCATAGGGGCCGGGCTGGCGGCGCTGGGCGGCTGGGTAGTGACTTGTAGGAGGCTAGGTGGGGGATACAGGGACCGGAGGGGGCTATAGGGGCCCAGCTGGCAGCCCGAGGGGACTATAGGTGCCTGGCTGATGGCATGAGGGAGCTATAGGGGTCTACAGGGTCTATAGGGGTCTGGGTGGTGGCCTGTGAGGGTGACAGGGGCATGTCAGGGCTATAGGGATCTGGTTGAAGGAGTGGGGAGCTGAGGAGGGCTATAGGAGCCTGGCTGGGCGTTTGTGGGTGCTATAGGAGCCTGGCTGGGGAGCTGAGGGTGCTATAGGAGCCTGGTTGGGGGTCTGTGGGGGCTATAGGAGCCTGGCTGGGGAGCTGAGGGGCTATAGGAGCCTGACTGGGGGTTTATGGGTGCTATAGGAGCCTGGCTGGGGGTTTGTGGGTGCTATAGGAGCCTGGCTGGGGAGCTGAGGGAGCTATAGGAGCCTGGCTGGAGGCATGGGCGCCTGTGGGTACTATAGGATCCTGTCTGGAGGTGCGGGGTGCTGTAGGGGTTTGTGCTGGGGGACGTATGGGTGCTATAGGGGCCTGGGTGCTGTGGCTCTGTGGCATGACGGCTGCGTGGCTGCCTCGTGCTGCCCGGGATGTCGGGCTCCCCTTTGCTCTGCTGGTTCCAGCTGTGCTGGCTGCTGGTCCCAGTACCAGCCGTGTGGCTGGGTGGGGGGCCTGGGCCATGCCCCGTGAGTGACCGAGAGCCCGGGCACGGCTGGGCTGCGGCGTGGGGTGCCGGGGTCCCCCCCCATCTTTGGGGTGCTGGGGGGCAGGTGAGCCGTCTACTCCTTCTCCCCGCGATCTGCGATGAGCGGGGCAGTGCTCTGCTCCCCGCTGGCGAGGGGGAGGCCGGGGGTGCCTGAAGGAGCCGAGCAGGGCTCTGTTAAACCTGCTTTTACTTCCCAGGTGGAGCAGCCTGCGCCGCCTGAGAATTCCTGAGCTCCCACCTGCTTCCTGGCTGCGGTGGGACCAAGACTGGGGCTAAATCTCAAATAATCCGGACTCGTCCTTGTCAGGGCGTCCCAATGTCAGGCCCTGCCGCCTGGGCTCTTTGTGTGCCAGGGCGTAATGGATGGGGCTGGCAGGGGGAGAAATGGGCTGGGGGGGGGGGGGGGGGGGGAGCCGGCCGGCCGGGCTCCCGAGCCGCGGCTCCTGCCAGCAAAGTGCACTATGAAAATTAAATTGGCCTGCAGAGTGCCGGAAGGGTGAGCTGGCAGAAATGCCGGGATGCATCTGATCTCACCGGGCTTAATCAGCTCAAGACCTGGGACGAGGCTGGCCCGTTGGCCGGGCGCCGGCTGGCCGCAGCCGAGCCGAGTCAGGAGGAGGAGGAGGAAGATCTCGTCATCCCCTCGGGTTGGGCATGAGGAAGGCGAAAAGAAAAGGCTGGGGCTGCGGGGAGGGGGCTGTGGTTGTGCGGGTGGGTGCTGGCAAGGGGTAGGCAGGGCTCGGGGCGCTCTGGCAGGCTCGGGGTGCGGGCAGCACAACGTTCTGCCTCGTCGCAGCCGCGGTGCTGGCTGTTTCTTCTCGACCTCTTCTCGGCGCAGTCCTGGCAGGGGCTGCCTGCCCGCGGCCCTGTCGGGAGCGGGATGCGCGTCTCCGCATCCCAGCTGGATTCTCCCCACAGACTCAGCTCCTTGTTCCTTCGCTGTCCCCTTGCCTTCGTGCTCCGAGCTGGTGACCTGGAGGAACTCTGGCCGCAGCTACAGGAACTCGAGCATAAAATGTGGCCAAAGATAAACCAGTGAATGGGTAAAAATAACCCCAGCTCACTCCCCACATGCCTGCCTGATGCTGGCCCACTCCAGTTACACAAACAAGCTCTTGCCTGCGGGAGCCCCTGCAGCCTTGGGAAGGGCAGAGGAATTTTATTTTGCCGTTTCCATCGTTAGCTGACGAGCGTGCCGGGCTAACGGGGGTGCTGTCGGGCAGAGCATGCTTGGGGTCTGCGTGCGGTGGGGCCGTTCCGCTCCTCCCTGCGCCCGGGCTTGGCCTGTGTCGGGGTCAGCTGCTCCCCGTGAAAGGTTTGGGTGTATCGGCAGGGATTTGGTGTTTGCAGGGATAACCGCCGGCAGCTCTCCCGCCCGCGGCAGCCCCGGGACGAGGCACCGCTCCCAGAGCCGCGCCAGCCCCGTTCCTGCCCTTCCTTCCACAGGAATGAAGATCGCTGCCCGGTTGGGGACCTTTGCTGGTGACGGCTGACCCTCCTGCGGGCGCCTGCCGGAGCTCACACCTCTCCCAGGCGCTGGCTCCGGCTCTCGGCACGTGCCGGGGATGTGCCGTGGCTTCCCTTGCTGACGCTGCCTGGAACAGCAGTGAAACGCGTTCGTGTCTGCCCCGAGAGGCACGACCGGCCCGGGCTGCGGGCGCAGGAGCTGCTGCTGCCGTGCGTGGCTCCGCTGCCTCCCTCGTTCTCCCTCCTCTCCGGCCGATGCTCCGTCCGGGGGAGCCTGGAGTCGATTCAGCCCTTCGCAGAGTGAGCGGGTTTGCCCGCGCCGGGGGAGCCCTCGGGAATGTTTCCCGCCCTCCATCCCGCGTGGAAGCGAGCGGTGGGTCCCATCCTCGCCCTGCCCGAGCTCTGCTCCCGGCCCTCGCCGCTCCCTGCCTCCGGCCGTTTCTACGCCCAGGGAAGCGCTTCCCCCCCCCCCTCTCCCCCTTCCCCTGCTTTTAGCCCCTGACCCCGCAAAAGCCTTGGCCGGGATCCTGGAGCGCATCCTGCCCTGGCTGTGGGAGCGGGATGAAGACGTCCCCGTGTTGCCCCCCCAGACTCCGCTGTCCTTGGGCGGGTTGGGGAGCTGGGCGCTGCTGCCCGTCCCGCACGCTCCCCCCGTCTCGGCCGCACCGTGCGGAGGCCGGCGGGGTGAGGCTGCGGCTTCTGGGAGCTCAGCGTTCAAATCCAAGCCAGGGCTTGGAGCAAAGGGAATCCTCCCAACAAGGAGTTTTCTTCTCCTGACACGCAAGTTGCTGCCTGGCCCCCCCCCCCTCCCCTTCCTCGCTCACCCTCCAGCCATGAAAACCCTCGTGCTTTGTGCCTGAGCCACCGGGAATGGCATCCTGCCGTGAGCCGGGCCAGGGGGGGGGGGGGAGTGCTCCCCTCGGCAAACCCTGCCTCATTTGGAAGTTGGCCCTTCCACCGAAAATAAAATTCTCTCGGGATGGCGCGGAGGCGATGACAAACTCTGCCGGGAGCGCCCAGGCTCCGGCTCTCGCTGCGTCCTCGCCGCCTGCTCGTCCGGGGGCAGCGACGGCAGCTCCCGCTGGTGCCGTGCCGCGTGCGGCAAAGCCGGCGCCGCTGAAACCCAATCGCCGGCAGCTGGTGCCGGGGTGGGACGAGGCCGTGAGGCCCCGGGAGCCCCGAGATGGGAAGTGTCCTGTTGTCCATTCACGAGGTGGTTTTGGGGTTGGAAATCCCCGACCTGCCGGGCTCCGGGGGGGGCCAGGCCTCCAGGGGAGCTGCTGTTGCTAATCCGGAATGGCTGGCTTCTCCGGCACGTTACCGGGCTCGGCGTGGCGAGTGGGGTGAGCTGCCGGCCGGGACCCCACCGTGGTGGCCCCGAGGGTCCGTGCTGGCGTTGCACGGTGCTGAGCAGCGCTGCTCGGGGTGCAGGGCTGGCTCCCCGACGGCCGGAGCTGCCCAGCCTCGGGGTGCTGCTCGGGTTTGGGTCTGTTTGAGGGAAAACGAAGCGGATTTGGGAGGAGGGAGGCTTGAGAGCGCGGTGCTCCCGAGGTGGGTGGGTTGGAAGCCGGGAGGGGAGCTGGGTGGCAGAGCAAGTTGGGGATGCACGCTGGGGTCCCATCTCCTCTCCCACTGCTCATGGGCACCCTGAAGCCTTGATCAGGTTTTTTGAGGGTCCCCTCTGTGCTGAGGGATGGCACTGGGAGCCCGAATCATGATTTTATCGAGGTTCGGCTGCTCACCTCGCTTCCCGGGCACGACCACCTCCCTTTCTGTTTATTCTCGGCCCGATGCTTGCGTGGTGCCCGGGAGAGCTGGCGGGGAGCTCCGTGCTGCCCTGCTGGGTGGGCGATGGGGTGCGGGGGGGGTGGCGGGAGGCTGAGCAGCCCCCGGGGACCGGGTCCGTTCCCGTCCTCTGCTCCCAGGCAGGGATCGGCCCTTTCCCACGTCAGGAGCACGACAGCGGGGACGTTGGGAAGGGATTTGGGCTGTGAAAGAGGAAAGAGCGGGTGAGCGTGGGGAGGGCTGGACGGCGGCCAGGCGGGGGGCGAGCTGGGGGGCACGGACCCTCTTGGCCCTGCCCTGGTCCCCCCCAAACGCAGGGCCGGCCGGCAGCGAGGAGGAGGAGGAGGAGCTCGGGGTGAAGGACTGTTCCTGCATCCAGCACGGAGCTGGAGCTCATTCACACGGCCGGAGCGGCCCTGCCAGCTCCCAAATATTCACAGGCCTTTGGAGAGCGGGAGCGGTTAAAAATAGCCAGTGTGCTGGAAAATATGACAGCCCCCCCCTTTCCCTCCCTCCCCCCCCCCCCCCAAGCTGCTGTTTGGGGCACGGGGCCGTGCTCGAGCCACAACCGCTCCCATGGGACCCGGCCCCGCTGCTCCTGGGGGGCTGCCCTGCCAGCACCCCCGGCCCCCCCTGGCCCCGGGAGCCTGCGAAGGCACCGGCCCCTTTGGCGTGGGGGTGTGCGGGTCCTGCTCCTGCCGGGGAGCTGGCTGCTCCTCTCGTTTTGGGGTGCAGGGGGGGTTACTCCCCTCCCAGCCCAAGGGTGGAGGTGGTTGGGGGCCTGGCAGGGGGCTGGGGACGGGGCTCAGCTGTCCCCATGGGAGCAGCCAGAGGGACCGTCCCGGTCCCCTTCCCACCGCCGTGTCCCCACGGCCTGGGTGCTGGGACAGCAAATTGCCCCCGCACGGCGGCTGTGCCGGGTGGGCATCGCTGCAGGCGATGGCGTGTCGGGGTATCGCTGCAGGTGACGGGGTTTTGGGGTATCGGGGTGCTGGGGTGTTGCCTCTTGGCGATGGCCGTGCAGAGGCCGATTGCCGTCCTGGCACCCCAAGCTCGGCAGACGCCTCGCGAGCCCTCCTCCGCTCCATCCCGGCTCACAGAGGGTCCAGCGGTGGGCGATTGCCCCCCCACCTTGCCCCCTTGGCCGGGGAGCCCCTGCCGCCCAGCCCGGGTGCTGGGCCCGCCCTGGGGGACGTGGCCCCGTTTCGGCAGCGGTTTGGGGCTGGGGAACCCTGGGGGGTCACCAGTGCCCCCGGGGCTGTGCCTGGAGGGGGAGATCGCCCGGCAGCGGTGCCAGGGCTGGGCTGGGGGCTTCGGCATCCACCTCCACGCGCGGGCAGGGCTGGTCCGTGCGGCGTGGGGTGCCACGCACTGCGATATGGGGGTGATGCGCTGTGGGGTGCAATATGGGGCGATGGGTGCGACGCGCTGTGGTAAGGGGTGCGATGCGCAGCGATTCGGGGCGCAGTACACTGCGATACGGGGTGCAGCGCGCTGTGCAGCACTGTGTGGGGTGCAGCACGGGGTGATGGGTGCGACGCAGCGTGATGCGGGGTGCAGTACACTGCGACGTGGGGGCGTGATGCCCTTCGTGGGGTGCACCATGGGGTGATGGGTGCGATGCGCCGCGATGCGGGGTGCAGTACACTGCGACGCGGGGCGTGATGCCCTTCGTGGGGTGCAGCACGGGGTGATGGGTGCGACGCGGGGTGCGACGCCCCGTGCAGCGGGGTGCGGGATGCGGCAGCGGGGTGCGGGATGCGGCAGAGCGGGCTGCGATGCTCTGCCCCGGGGCTGAGCGACCCGGGGGGGTGAGGGGGGGGGGGGTGACACACGGTGTGACCCAGCCCGCGGCAGGCGGGGCGGGGGCCGTGCTTCCCCGGCCGCCCGTGCTCCTCCTCGCCGCCGACCGGAGCCGGGGGAGCGGCGGGGAGCGGCGGCATGGCGGGGGCTCGGGGGCTCTGGCTGCCCTGGCTCTGCCTGCGGCTGCTGGCGAGCGCAGCCTTCAACCTGGACGCCACCAGCACCCTGCTGAAGGACGGGGACAAGGGCAGCCTCTTCGGCTTCGCCGTGGCTCTGCACCGGCAGCTCAGCCCCGAGCCGGCCGGCTGGTGAGTGCGGGGGCCCCGGGGCCGGGAGGGGCGCGGGAGCCGCGGACCCCCCCGCCGGACAAGCGGGCTGTCCCCGCGGCTCCTGGCCCGGGTCGGCTCCCCCCCCCCGGCTCTGTGCCCCCCTCCTCGGGTCTGTCTGTGTGTCTCCCCCCCCATCCCCGTCCCCCCCGCTGAGTTGGGGACCGGCAGCCCGGGGCTCCCCCCCCCCCCCCCGCGCCGCTCGGGGCTCCCCCCGCCCGCTCCCCGGGATGCTGGAGGGGCCGGATCCTGCCCCGCACGGCTTCGGGGTGCTGAGACTCCAACCGGGCTGGAGACCCGAGGGGACGGGGACGGGCGCGGGGACCCGCCGCCTGCGCTGCCCGGCCGCCGCCGCCGCCGCTCCTGCATTATTCAGCAGGACCGGGGGGGGGGGGGGGGGGAGGCGGGATTGGGGGGCGAGCGATGCCCCGAGCGCAGCCTCGGGGTGCTCGGGAGGATGGACCCCCCCCGGCCGGGCCCCCTGGGCCGTGCCCGCCGCCTCCCCCGCGCCCGCTCGCCGCTGAGCTGGCAAACGCCCACCCGCCGCATGCCAGGGCAGCCACCGGCTGCGGCCATGCTCCCCGGCCCCCGTGGCCCCCACGGACCCCAGCCCCCCGTATCCCCCGTGGACCCCAGCCCCTGCGGCCCCCGTGGCACCTGTGACTCCCGGGAGGCTTGGGCTGCTGGCGGGGGTCTCAGCGACAGGGGACCCCTGGAGCGGGCAGGTCTCGGGGCGCTGTCGCCCGCGCCTCCCCACCCGCTCGCGAGGCCCCAGCCACCCTCCCCGACCCCCCGGCTCGCCGCTGCCTGTCCCAGTCCCCTCGCCAGGCTGGTGGCGCCGGCCGAAGCCGCCCGGCCGCGGCAGCCGCCCTCTCCACATTCTTGGCATCGGGAGGGATATTTTCGCTCCCCGGTGCCCCAGCTCCCAGGCAGGTGTTTACGGAGCCGCTGGCACCGCGCTGGGCTCTGCCCCGCCGGCACCACACCGGTGTCCCCCTGCCTGTCCCCTCCGGTCCCCGGCAGGGCTCGGGGACGGATTTGGCCCCACGGTCCCTTACACGGTCCCCTGGCCCTGGCACCCCGGGCAGTGCCCGGTGCCCTGGCGCGGGGTGCACTCCTGTGCCGCCGCCTGGCTCCGTCCTTTTTTGGGCATGTTGCTGCAAGGTTATTTTCAGTGAATTCCAGTTTATTTTTACCGGCTCTGCCTCTCCGCCACCCCCCGGGGCTCCCTCACGTCCTGAGGCCACCGTCCCCCGGGGAGAGGGGCTGGGGGTGGCCACGGGAGCCCCCTGGCCACCGAGGAGCCACCGGCGGCACGGCACTCATCCGACAGATGAACGAGCCCCGTCCCCTCGGGGACCCTGGGGAGGGCTGCGCGGGGTGGGGGTCTGGGTGGGGGTCAGGGTGCCCCCAACCCTGCTGCAGCAAGGGGGACGGGGCAGGCGGTGGGCAGGAGTGGGGGGTCCAGGTGTGCGTCACCTCCTGCGCCCCCTCCCCTGCCCACACGTGCACCGAGCTGCGGCAGAGGCCTGGGAATGGCCACGCCGGGGCTGCAGCTGCTCGGCCGGGCGGGCTGGCACCGCGCTGGGCATGCACCGCGCCGGCACAGCCAGCGGCGTGAAATCGGTGCGGGGGCGCGGGGACAGCTGCACGGAGGGGGGGGGGGACAGGGATGCTCCGGCGGCTCCGGATGGGTGCCGGGGGGGTGGGGAACCGGGTGTGCAAACCTGGCAGCGTGAGTGTGCAAACCCAGCGTTGCCACGTGCCCGCTTGTGCACAGCCGGGCTCGCAGGGGGGTGCCGTCCCCCCCACACCCTGACGGGGGCTCCCTGCCACGGCAGGCTGCTGGTGGGGGCCCCCCAGGCGCCGGCGCTGCCCAGCCAAGGTGCCAACCGGACCGGGGGGCTCTTCGCCTGCCCGCTGACCCCCGAGCTCTCCGACTGCTGGCGGGTGCCCATCGACGAGGGAGGTGAGGTGCACGCCCGGGGGGTGCTCGGTCTGCGGGGGGCCCCCCCGGCTCCCCGCCCCGGGGGGTCCCGGTGGGGCTGACGCTGCCCATCCCCACCAGTGGACCTGCAGCGGGAGAGCAAGGAGAACCAGTGGCTGGGGGTGAGCGTGAAGAGCCAAGGTGCCGGCGGCAAGATCGTGGTGAGCACCGGAGTCGGGGGGGACAGCGGCGAGGGCTGCGGGGGGGGGTGTGTGACCCCCGACACCGCCTGACCCCCCCTCCCCGTGCGCAGACGTGCGCCCACCTGTACGAGGCGCGGCACCGGGTGCGACAGCCCCTGGAGACGCGGGATGTGATCGGGCGCTGCTTCGTGCTGAGCCAGGACCTGCGGGTGCGGGACGAGCTGGACGGGGGCGAGTGGAAGTTCTGCGAGGGGCGGCCGCAGGGCCACGACCGCTTCGGCTCCTGCCAGCAGGGCCTGGCCGCGGCCTTCAGCCCCGACCACCATTACATCCTCTTCGGGGCCCCCGGCACCTACAACTGGAAAGGTGAGGATGGGGGCGGCCGGGCCCCCCCCGGGGCTGAGCGAGGGTGCGGGCACGGGGCTGTGTGCACGTGCGCAGCTTTGCGTGTGCGTGGGTTTGCGTGTGCATGCGTGTGGGTGCGTGTTCTTGCCTGGGCAGGCATGCAAGGTGTGCACATGCATGCACGGTGGGTGCGCAAGCTGTGGGTGCGAGCATACGGGTGCCTGTGTGCTGTGTGTGAACGTGCTATAGGTGTGAGCATATGGCTGCGTGCATGCTGTGGGTGTGAGTGCATGTGTGTGCGCACGCTGTGGGTGTGAGCACGTGTGTGTGCATGCTGTATGAGTGTGCATGTGTGGGTGGGTGTGCATATGGGGGTGTGTATGCATATGGGGGTGCGTATGCAAGCATGTGTGCATGCATGCAGGCACGTGCACATACATGCACGATGTGTGTGCGTGCTGTGGGTGTGAGCACGTGTGTGAGCATGCTGTCGGTGCGAGCACAGGTGTGCGTTCATGCTGTGGGCGTGAGCACGCAGGTGTGTGCATGCTGTACGAGTGTGCGTGTACGTGCGCATATGGGTGTGCGCGTGCGGGCACGCTGGGCGTGCGTGCTGCGTGCGTGCGAGCCCACGGGGGTGTGCGCGCTGTGTGCGTGCACGTGCGTGGGTAGGGGGGTTGTGTCCCCGTGTCTGTGCACACGTACGTGTGTGTGCTGGTGCACCCACGTGTCCGTGCGTCGGGGTGCCCAGGCCAGGGGCAGGTCCGCCCGGCGAGCGCAGTGCCGTGGGGCAGCTCCGGCGCCCCTTTGTCCCCAGGCAGCAGGAGGGTCCCCAGGGGGGTCCCCGCCCCGGCCCCCCCTCACCCCTCCTCGGTTCGGCAGGGAACCTGCGCGTGGAGCTGCTTAACCAGAGCTCCCTCGACCTCCTGCGCTACGACGACGGGCCCTACGAAGCCGGGGGCGAGAAGGACCAGGACCCCTCGCTCATCCCCGTGCCCGCCAACAGCTACTTCGGTACGGGCACGGCGGAGCCCGGGCGCAGCGGCACGGCACGGCACAGGGGACCCCCACCATCGCTGCCGTGGGATCCCCCCCCCCCCCCCGCGCCCCGGCCCTGCCGCCCGGCTCCAGCCTGCCCCGGCCGCGGTGCCCACCCTGACGCCCCTCTCTCTTTCTCTCCCGCCCGGCCGCGGCGCAGGGCTGCTCTTTGTGACAAACATTGATAGCTCAGACCCCGACCAGCTGGTCTACAAAACCCCCGAGCCCAGCGAGAAGGTGCCCGGCGCGGCCGGCGACGTGGCCCAGAATAGCTACTTGGGTTCGTAAGCGCCGACGGCGTTGGCGTCGGCGTCCCCGTGTGCCACCCTCCCCGGAGCCGTGTCCTGTGGCGTGTCCCCCGTGTCTGTGGAGGGGAGAGGAAAGGAGAGCTCCCGCAGCCTCCGCCAGGGCCTTGTGAGCACACGTGCACACGTGCGCGCACACGTGTCCCCGTGCACACACGCACGCACTGAGCGCACCTCCCTCTGCACCCCCTCTGTACACGCAGCATCGCCCCCCTCCTCGTGCACGCACGCACCGAGCGCACCCCCCCTTTGCACCCCCCCTGCATGCGTGCCCCCCCCCCCCGCCCCGTGCACACCCCCTTGCACACCCGGCCGTGCACGCGTGTGGCTGCACGCCTTCCCCCCGCCGCACGCTCCCACCCCTCTTGGGTCCATCTCGTGCAGGCACAGGCCTGTGGCCGTCACCCCCCCCGGGGTGGGGGTCCCAAACCCCCCCAGCCAGGGCTCCCTGCGGGCAGCGCTGCCCTGTCCCCGTCCCTGTCCTGTGTCCCGTCGCTGTGCCAGGGCTGTGGTGGGGGCACCGCCAGGCTGGGGGGGGGGCAGAGCCCGGGGTGGGGGGGGCACAGAGCCTGGCGTGGCCCCCAGCACCCCACCGTCCCCGTGCTCTTCCCTCCCGAGATGTGTCTGCGTGGGGGGGTGCAGGGTTCCCGTGGGGGGAGGCAGCGGCCGCAGCCTGCTGGAGCCTGGCAGGGGGCTGCCGGGGGGCTCGGGGGGGGCTGCGCGGCTGCTGGGGGGCTCGGGGGGGCTGCGTGGCTGCCGGGGGGCTGGGGGGGGGCTGCGCACTGCAACTGCTGCATGTGGGGAAGGGGCTCCCGGCCCCCCGCTGTGGAGGGGGCTCTGCCGCGCTCTCCAGCTGGGGCGGGGGGGGGGGGTCCGGCCCCCGTCCGGCTCTGCTCCGGGTCTTGCTGCTCTGGCCCCAAAATCTTCCCTTCTCTCCCCAAAATCTTCCCTTCTGGCAGTGCGGGGAGGGGCTGGTCCTTGCTCACCCCAGCAGCCTCTGCTCCCCCTTGGCTTCCACAGGCCCAGAGCTGGGGAGGGGACCCCCCCAGTCCTGCCCCCCCCCAGCTGCAGCCGCTGTGCCCCAGGGAGCGCAGAGCAGGGAAACTGAGGCACGAGCAGAGCCCCCGCCTCTATTCCCACGCCAAAGCAGGAGGGTCCCCGAGGGGAGACCCGGCCACGCAGGGCTGAGCAGAGAGAGAGAGACGGACGGACGGACGGATGGGCAGACGGCGGGTGGGGGGGCCCGGGGGGGCCGGGGGCCGGGCGGGCACCGACGCCTGCCCCCCTCCGCAGGCTTCTCGGTGGACTCGGGCGCGGGGCTGACGCGGAGGCGGGAGCTGAGCTTCGTCACCGGAGCCCCCCGCGCCAACCACACCGGGGCCGTGGTCATCCTGCGCCGCGACAGCGCCAACCGCCTGGTGCCCGAGGCCGTGCTGCCCGGCCAGCAGCTCACCTCTGCCTTCGGCTACGCCGTCGCCGTGCTCGACCTCAACAGCGATGGGTGAGTTTGGGGGACCCCCCCCCCTCCCCCAGCTGTGGCGCTCGGCCCCCCAAATCTCGGTGCCGGGGCATCGCCCTGGCTCGGTGCACCGGGACGGCTTGCCGCGGCCAGGGGGGTGACGGGGCTGCCGTCCCCACAGCTGGATGGACCTGGTGGTGGGGGCCCCCCACTTTTTTGAGCGCAAGGAGGAGATCGGGGGGGCCGCCTACGTCTACATCAACCCGGCGGGGCGCTGGGACTCCGCCACCCCCCTCCGCCTCAATGGCACCCGCGGCTCCATGTTCGGCATCGCCCTCAGCGCCGCCGGGGACCTCAACCAGGATGGCTTTGAGGGTGAGGGGCTCGGGGGGGGGGCTCTGGGGTTCCCATGGGCTGGGACGCAGCCTGCGTCCTGCCGGAGGGGGAGATGGTGGCACCGGGGGCTGCATCCCATAGAGGGTCCTGGGGGGGGGCTTGGGCCCCCCCCACTACCTGCCCTTGCCCCCCCGCAGACCTGGCCGTGGGAGCCCCCTTTGACGGCGCCGGCAAAGTCTACATCTACCACGGCAGCAACCTGGGCATCGTGGCAAAGCCGGCGCAGGTGAGGGGGTGCAGGGCCGGGGGTGCATTGCCCATCGCCCCCCCCCCCCGCCCCGGCCGGTTCCCAGTGTCACAGGCGCCTTGTCCCCAGGTCCTGGACGGGGAGGGCGTGGGAGTGACGGCCTTTGGGTATTCCCTCTCGGGGGGGCTGGACGTGGACGGGAACCTCTACCCCGACCTGCTCGTCGGCTCCCTCTCCGACACCGTCGTGCTGTACAGGTGAGTGCCCGCCACCGGCAGCCCCGGCCCCAACCGGGGCACCCCCCCCTCCCCGGGCACCCCCATCCCCGGCACCCCCATCCCCAGGCACCCCCATCCCCAGGCACCCCTCATCCCCAGGCATCCGCATCCCCGAGCATCCCCCATCGCAGGGCTCCCCTCAAACCCTCCCGGGGCATCCCCTGACCCAGGGGGTCCCTGGTCCCTGGGCACGGCCGGGGGTCCCGTGCAGGTGGCGAGTGCCGGGTCTGCGCAAGGCTCGGGGTGCCCTCTGCGGGGGGCCCAGCCTGGCACCCCCCGTTTCTCCCCTGGCAGGGCTCGGCCGGTTGTCCACGTCTCCAGGAACGTCTCCCTGCTCCCCCCAACATCGACCTGGAGCAGAGCAACTGCCAGCACCAGGAGGGCGTCTGGTGGGTGCCACCCGCTCCCCCCCCCGCCGCCTCCCTCCCTGGGCACCCAGCCGGGGCACGGCCGGGGGTGGGTGCCACCCGTCTCACCCCGTGCCCCCGCAGCGTGGATGTCCGAGCCTGCTTCAGCTACATGGCCAGTACTGCCAGCTACAGCCCCCGCCTCGGTGAGCGCGGTGGGGACGGGCAGCGGGGCGGGGGACATCGGGGGTGCCCCCCCGGGGTGGGAGGGGAGGGAACCCCGGCATCGCGCCCGTCCCTCTCCCCCCAGTGCTGGAGTACGTGTTCGATGCCGACACGGACCGCCGGCGGCGGGGCCAGGCCCCCCGCGTCTCCTTCCTCGGCCGCCGTCCCTCGGACCCCGAGCACCAGTTCTCTGACACGGTGGAGCTGCCCCGGCAGCACGCCCGCGCCTGCGTCAAAGCCACCTTCCAGCTCCACGTGGGTCCCCGTCCTCATCCTCGTCCCCGTCCTCATCCCTGTCCCCATCCCCATCCTCGTCCCTGTCCTCATCCCTGTTCCCATCCCCGTCCTCATCCCCGTCCCATCCCCGTCCCCCCGTGTCCCCCCCCTTGCCCTCACCCTCATCCGCCCTGCCTGCAGGACAGCATCCGTGACAAGCTGCGCCCCATCACCGTCACCCTCGCCTACGGCATCCAGGGAGCCGGGGCCACACGGCAGAGCCGGGGGGCTGCGCGGCAGAGCCGGGGGGCCACCTTGCCACCCCTGTTGCCCGTGCTCAGCCCCCAGCAGCCCAGCAGCCACCGCACCGAGGTGGGGACCCAGCCGTGTGTGTGTGTGTGTCCCCCTTCCCCTCCCCTCCCCGGGGGTCCGGGGTGCACCGTCCCGCACGGGGGCTGCCTGGAGTGTCCCCGTCCCCCCCGTGTCCCCCCAGGTGCATTTCCTGAAGCAGGGCTGCGGGGACGACAAGATCTGCCAGAGCAACCTCCAGCTCCGCTTCCAGTTCTGCGCCCGCCTGGGGGACGCCGATTTTCTGCCCCTGCCCCGGTGAGGGGGGGGGCCGGGGCCGGGTCCCCACGCCGCGGGGTGTTGGGGACACCCCGGGGGGGGCGGCCTGACAGCAGCTCTGCCCTCAGGGGCGCAGATGGCACCGCCGTCTTCGCCATGAGCGACCAGAAGGACGTGGCCCTGGAGATCCACGTCACCAACCTGCCCTCGGACCCGGCGGAGCCGCAGCGGGACGGGGACGATGCCCACGAGGCCCTGCTCACTGCCACCTTCCCCCCGGAGCTGCCCTACTCTGCCCTGCGCCCCTACGACGGCCGGGCGTCCTCGGTGCGGCGGGGGCCTGGGGGGGGGGGGGTGTGAGGGGGGGTGCTCTGGGGGTAGGACCGAGGGTGCTGGGGCAGAGGGATGGGGTGGTCCTGGGGGGCAGAGGGATGGAGATGGTCCTGGGGCTACTGGAGGGACGGGGCTGGTCCTGGGGGTGTGGGATGAGGGTGGTCCTGGGGGTGCAGAGGGATGGGGGTGGTCCCAGGGGTGCGGGAGGGGGTCAGTCGCGGGGCGCAGCAGGCTGGGGGGACCCCCGGCAGCGGGGGCTCAGCTCTCTGCCCCCCAGGACAAGCCGGTGGTGTGCCTCGCCAACCAGAACGGCTCGCAGGTGGAGTGCGAGCTGGGGAACCCCATGAAACGCGGAGCCCAGGTGGGTGCAGCTCCCTGCTCCCCCCTCCAGCCCCCAGGCCCCGGCCCCGGCCCCGGCCCTCATCCCTCTGCCCCCAGGTACGGTTCTTCCTCATCCTCAGCACCCTGGGCATCACCATCCAGACCACGGACCTGGCGGTGGAGCTGGCCCTGTCCACGTGAGCCCCGGGGGGGTCAGGGGCCTTCACGGCGGAGCCCCACGCTCGGCTCTGTGCATGGGCGCGTTTGCGGGAGGGGGGTTTCGGGGTGATGCCCCCCCCCAACCCCCCTGCTGCCTCTCCCCAGGATCAGTGAACAGCCGGGGCTGGAGCCGGTGGTGGCTCGCGCCCGCGTGGTCATCGAGCTGCCGCTCTCCGTGACGGGGTGAGTGAAGGTGGGGAGGGGGGTCCGGGACACCCCACCACCGCCACCCCGGGGCTGCCCTGACCCCCGGCTGTCCCCACAGCGTGGCCGTGCCGCCCCGGCTCTTTTTCGGCGGGGTGGTGCGGGGGGAGAGCGCCATGCGGCGGGAGAGCCAGGTGGGCAGCGCCGTGCGCTTCGAGGTCACGGTGAGTCGCCCCGACACCCGGCTCCCGCGGGATTGCCGGGGGGGGGGGGGGGGTCTCAGCCCCACTGCTCCCCTTCCCGCCCCGTGCTCCTGGATGGGGGGGGGGGGGGGGCGGCTGTGTGTGGGGGGGATCCGTGCCACCCCACTCATGCAGCCATCCCCGTCCCCCGGCAGGTCTCCAACCGGGGCCAGTCGCTGAAGACGCTGGGCTCGGCCTTCCTCACCCTCCTCTGGCCCCACGAGATCAGCAACGGGAAATGGCTGCTCTACCCCCTGCACCTGGAGCTGGCGGCTCCCCCGGGGCAGCGGGCGGCCTGCAGCCCCCCCGCCAACCCGCTGCGCCTCGCCCTGGTACCGCCGCGGGCGGGGGGGCGCGGGGATGCGTCGGTGCCGGGGAGGGGGGGGGGGTGTCCCCGTGCCACCCCCCTCCATGCCCGTCCTTTCCCCTCCTAGGAGCCACAGGGGGAAGCTGACCCTGCCGAGGCGCCCACCCCGGGGTCCTGGTGGGTGCCGGCACCCGCGGAGAGGAGGAGGAACGTCACGCTGGTGAGTGGGGCTGGGGAGCACCCACTGCTGGGGTGCCCCTGCTGCTGGGGTGCACCCAGTCCTGGGGTACCTCTGCTCCTGGGGTGCCCCTGCAGCTGGGGTGCACCCAGTCCTGGGGTACCTCTGCTCCTGGGGTGTGCTGGGGTGCACCCAGTCCTGGGGTACCTCTGCTCCTGGGTGCCCTGCTGCTGGGGTGCACCCAGTCCTGGGTACCCCTGCTCATGGGGAGCACCTGCTCCTGGGGTGCCCCTGCTGCTGAGGTGCACCCAGTCCTGGGGTACCTCTGCTCCTGGGGTGCCCCTGCTGCTGGGGAGCACCCAGTCCTGGGGTGCTCCTGTGCCTGGGGTGCACCCAGTCCTGGGGTACCCCTGCTCATGGGGAGCACCCGCTCCTGGGGTGCCCCTGCTGCTGAGGTGCACTCAGTCCTGGGGTACCTCTGCTCCTGGGGTGCCCCTGCTGCTGGGGAGCACCCACTCCCGGGGTGCTCCTGTGCCTGGGGTGCACCCAGTCCTGGGGTACCCCTGCTCATGGGGAGCACCCGCTCCTGGGGTGCCCCTGCTGCTGGGGAGCACCCACTCCCAGGGTGCTCCTGTGCCTGGGGTGTGCCTGCAGCTGAGGGGCACCCACTCCTGGGGTAAACCTATTCTAGCCCACCCAATCCAGGGGTGCCCCCGCTCGTGGGGCGCACGGCCGGGCTGACCCCCCCGCCTCACCCCGCAGGACTGTGCCCAGGGCACCGCGCACTGCCTGGCCTTCCGCTGCCCGCTGCACAGCTTCGAGCGCGCCGCCGTGCTGACGGCCCGCGGGCGCCTCTGGAACAGCACCTTCCTGGAGGTACGAGGGGACGGGGATGGGGACGGGGACGGGGACGGACCCCCCCAGGCCGGGGAGGGGGCTCAGCCCGTCCCGTGCCCCTGCCACAGGAGTACCTGGCCGTCACCTCGGTGGAGCTGATCGTGCGCGCCAGCGTCTCGGTGACCTCCTCCATCAAGAACCTGGTGCTGAAGGACGCCTCCACGCAGGTCTGGCCCCGCCGCCCCCGGCCCCCCCCCCCGGCCCCCCACCCCGCTGCCCCCTGACCGCCCTCCCCTCCCCAGATCCCCGTCTCCATCTACCTGGACCCCGGGGCGGCGGTGGCCGGCGGCGTGCCCTGGTGGGTCATCCTGCTGGCCGTGCTGGCCGGCATCCTCGTCCTGGCCCTGCTCGTCTTCATCCTCTGGAAGGTGAGGGAGGGGACGGGGTCCCTGCAGCAAGATGTGCCCCCCTCCCTGTGGCGCGGGGTCCCCTGGACATGCTGTGCTGGGCCACCCCAGCCAAGCCATGCCACACCGTGCCATGTTGTGCCATGCCATGCCATGCCATGCCACTCCAGCTATGCTATGCCATGTTGTGCCATGCCATGCCACTCCAGCCATGCTATGCCATGTCGTGCCATGCCATGCCATGCCACTCCAGCCATGCCGTGCCATCCCAGCTGTGCCATGCCACCCCAGCCGTGCCGTGCCATGCCGTGCCATGCCGTGCCATGCCGTGCCACCCAGCTTGGCCTTGCCCAGCCTCACCCTCTCGCTTCCTCCCCAGTGCGGCTTCTTCAAGCGGAGCAGCCGAAAGTCCCGCTACGCCGCTAATTATTACCGGGCCCGCCGGGGCCTGCAGCCCTCCGCGGTGGACAAGCAGGCGCTGGAGGGCGAGCGGTAACGCAGGGCTCTCCCGCCCCGGCCCCGGCAGGCAGCGAGCACGGGTGCACAGGGGTGTGCGAGGGCTGGCGGCCGCCCTGCGCGGGTGTGCGAGGGCTGGCAGTGTGCCGAGGCGGAGGGGACAAGGGTTTGCAGTGCTGGTGCGCGGGTGTGCAAGGGTTTGCAGTGCCCAAGCCGGGATGTGCAAGGGCGTGCAGTGTGGGTGCGCGGGGGTTTGCAGTGCTGGCGCGTGATGGTGCGAGGGTTTGCAGTGCCCGAACCGGGACGTGCGAGGGTTTGCAGTGCTGGTGCGTGGTTGTGCAAGTGCTGGTGCAAAGCGCACCCCCCTGCAGTTTTGGGGTGAGTGCCGAGGGATGGGCAAGCGTCGGCACAAGCGCCGGTGCCGTGGGCTCGCAGAGCCGTTCCCAAAGCCCGGGCGTCCCCGCGGGGCCCTGACTCGCTGGTCCCCCGCAGCTGGGCTTCTTCCGCCGGGCGCGCTACGCGCCGCCGGCCGTGCCGCAGTACCATGCCGTGAAGATCCCGCGGGAGGAGCGGCAGCAGTTCCGCGAGGAGAAGACGGGCACCATCCAGAGGAAGGAGTGGGCCGCCAACTTGAGCGAGGCCAGCGACGGCCATGTCGCCCCCAGCTCGGCGTAGACCCCCCCAGGCCCTGGGGACGGCATGGGGACAGTGGCACGCGCACGGGACGCTAGACCACGGGACCGTCCTCCCTGGCCCTGGGGAAGGACCCTCTGGCACCGCGTGTGGGGAGGCACACGTGTGTGCCGGCACACGCCTGCCTTAGCCGGGCGCACACGGGACTGCTGGCACTGGGATGGGGCCCGTTTGCCCCACGGGAAGGGCTCAGCCCCACGGGGTCAGCTCGGCCCCACAGCGATGCTCGACCCAATAAAAGGAGCAGCCCGTCCACAGAGACCGTGTCCCTTCCTCGCAGCCTGGGGATGTCGGCCATGATGGGTGTGGCCGGGGGGCCGCCATGATGAGTGTGGCGGGGATGCCGCCATGATGGGTGTGGCTGGGCGGTGGGTGCCTACGCTGCCGGGGCCGGGACGAGCCCTGTCTGCCGGGATAACGGGGCTCGTCGCCGTCCCCGCCCGCGGGCTGGGCCCGGCCGCCCCCGACCCACCGACAACGGCGGCCCAGAAAGGAGGGGGAGAGGCCCTGCCCTTAGTCAAGATGGCGGCGCCCTGAGCCAAGATGGCGCCGCGCGGCGGAGGCCGCGCGGAGCCCTTAAAATGGCGGCGCACAGCGCGGCTTCAGCGCGCCTGATGCTGACGTCAAATCATTTTCCGGTGGATACCCGGAAGCGGCCCCCTTCATGGAGGCGCCCGGGCGGACGCCGTCGCGGAGCGGCCGGAGCCTCCGCTCCCGGGGATGGTGAGGCCGCGGCGGCGGCACCGGCACCGGCGCCGGCATCGGCTGCCCTGGGTGGGGGACGGACCTGGGTCTTCCCCGGACCGGGGGGGGTTTGTCCGGGGGATCTCGGCAGGGCCCTGCGCCCCCCCCGCCGTGTCCCCCATCCCCTCCCCGGGCTCCTCATGTAACTCCCGGTGCCCCGATGTCCCTCCGCGTCCCCTTGTGCGTCCCCTCTGTGCCCCCCGCCTTTCCCCGTGTCCCTCGCTGCCGCCCACGTTCCCCCGTGGCCCCCCCACCCCTCCATTTCCAAGCCCCCTTCATTTCCCCCGTGTCCTCCTCCTTGTCCCTGCCGTGTCCCTGTGCCCCCACAGGGTCGGAGTCCCCCGTGGAAAGCTGCACCCCCCAGGGCGCGTTGGGGGTCCCGGAGGTCCCGGCTGCCCTGTGGCCGAGCTCTTGGGGGGGCAGCGGGGGACCCCCATCTCCTCTGCTCCCCACAGACGTGCTGCTCTCCAGACTGATGGCGTCGGGCGCAACGAGCCGCTCCGAGGACGAGGAGTCGCTGGCGGGGCAGAAGCGGGGCTCGGCCCAGGCCTCGGGCGCCATCCCCAAGCGCCGCAGCTCCTCGCGGTACGCCGGGGCGGGAGAGGGGGGGCGCGAGGCTGAGCCCTGCCTGCCCGCTCCCTGCCCGCTGCCTGCCTGCAGGAGAGGGCGGCCCGTGGGCACCGGCACTCAGAGCCGTCTCGTTTCTTCCAGGTTCATCAAGCGGAAGAAGTTTGACGATGAGCTGGTAGAGAGCAGCCTCGCCAAATCCTCCAGCCGGGCCAAGGGCGCCGGCGGGGTCGAGCCCGGGCGCTGCTCAGGCAGCGAGCCTTCCTCCAGCGAGAAGAAGAAGGTGAGGGGCCGGCAGGGACGTCCAGGGGCCGGCTGGGGGTCTTGGGGAGCTCAGAGAGACCCCGACCCCCCGTCTCTGCCCACCCAGGTCTCCAAGTCCGTGTCCGCCCCCATCGCGCCCAGCCCGGTCCCGACCCCCGGCCTTGCCAAGCGGATGAAGAAGAGCAAACAGCCCCTGCAGGTGACGAAGGACCTGGGCCGCTGGAAACCCGCTGACGACCTTCTGCTCATCAACGCCGTGCTGCAGGTAACGGCCCCGGGGTGGGGGTGGGGGGGGGCTGCCTGTCCCCCGGGGACCCTCACGGGGGGGTGTTTGCCACCGCTGTGTTTTGGGGCTGACCCCCGGGGACCGTCCCTTCACCCGGGGGCTTTTTCAGACCAACGACTTGACCTCCGTGCACTTGGGCGTGAAGTTCAGCTGCCGCTTCAACCTGCGGGAGATCCAGGAGCGGTGGTACGCGCTCCTCTACGACCCCATCATCTCCAAGTGAGCGCGGGGCGGGCCCGGAGGGGCAGAGCCATCCCGGGGGGGGCCGGTAGGGGCCGCGGGGGCTCTCACACCGCGTCCCCCTGCCCCCAGGTTGGCCTGCCAGGCCATGCGGCAGCTGCACCCCGAGGCCATCGCCGCCATCCAGAGCAAAGTGCTCTTCAGCAAAGCCGAGGAGCAGCTGCTGAACAAGGTGGGATCGGTAAGAGCCAGCCGGGAGCGGAGCGGGTTGCGGGGCGGGGGGCTCCAGTCTGGGGTCTCGGGCTCTCGAGGGGGGTCCCTGGTGCCACGCGTCCCTTCTTCTCTCCTCAGACCAGCCAGCCCACGCTCGACACCTTCCAGGAGCTGCTCCACAAGCACCCCGATGTTTTCTACCCCTCCCGGACGGCCAAGGCCCTGCAGCTCCACTGGCAGCTCATGAAGCAGTACTACCTGCTGGACGACCAGACCGGTGAGGCCGGGAGGGTCCCCTGGGTCCCCTGTCCCCCCGGTCCCCTGTCCCCCCCCGTCCCCTGCACCCTCCAGCCCCCTCACTCCCTCCCCTCCTGCTCCTTCCAGTGCAGCCGCTGCCCAAAGGGGACCAAGTCCTGAACTTCTCGGACGCCGAGGACATGCTTGACGACAGCAAGCTGAAGTGAGGTTTTTGGGGGGGCTGAGGTGGGGACAGGGGCTGCGCTGGGGGGGCACGGGGCGGTGCCCTCTCGACGGCAAGCTGCAGTGAGGTTTTTGGGGGGCTGAGGTGGGGACAGGGGCCATGCTGGGAGGGCTCGGGGTGGCACGGTCTCATCCTGTCTCCTCCTCTGCAGGGATGTGCGGGATGAGGTGCTGGAGCACGGTGAGTCCAGCCCACTCCCATCTGGGCAGCCTGAATTGGCGGGGAGAGGCCCAGGACCCCCCCCCGGGATGGGGGACAGGGGCCCCCCACCCTCCCCAGCTCCCTTTTCCCCTTCTCCCCAGAGCTGACCGTGGCCGACCGGCGCCAGAAGCGGGAGATCCGGCAGCTGGAGCAGGAGCTGCACAAGTGGCAGGTGCTGGTCGACAGCATCACAGGTGAGAGCTGGGAGCCAGAGGGGCTGTCTGTCCGTCCCCCCACCCGTCTGTCCGTCCCCCCACCCCTCTCACTCTTCCTTCCCGCAGGCATGAGCTCCCCGGACTTTGACAGCCAGACGCTGGCCGTGCTGCGGGGCCGCATGGTGCGGTACCTCATGCGCTCCCGGGAGGTGAGTGGAGGTGTTTGTGGCCCCCCCTCGCCCCAGCAGAGCCCCCCCACTCCCCGGGGAGCCCCCCCAGCCTCCCCGCAGCCCCCTGACGCTTCCCTCCCCCCAGATCACGCTGGGCAGAGCCACGAAGGACAACCAGATCGACGTGGACCTGGCGCTGGAGGGACCGGCCTGGAAGATCTCCCGCAAGCAGGGTAGGGATGGGGATCAGGGCTGGGGAAGGTGTCGGGGGGCTCTGGAGCGGTGGGGGGGCTGCGCTCCCCCCTCTTCTCAGCCCGTATCCCCCCTCCAGGCGTCATCAAGCTGAAGAATAACGGGGATTTCTTCATCGCTAACGAGGGCCGGCGCCCCATCTACATCGACGGGCGCCCCGTGCTCGGCGGCAACAAGTGGAAGCTGAACAATAACTCAGTGGTGGAGGTGAGCCCTGACGTGGGTGGGGGGTCCCGGGGGTGGCTGGGGGTCCCACCCTGCTCACCCTCTGCCCGCCCCCACCCCAGATCGCCAGCCTTCGCTTCGTCTTCCTCATCAACCAGGACCTGATCGCCCTCATCAAGGCAGAGGCAGCCAAGCTGGCCCAGCAGTGACGAGGGGTGGGGGCTGCTCTGCCGGGTCCCCCCCCACTGGCCCTGCGTGGGGGAGCGGGGGTCCCCACAGCTCCCAGTTTGGCGATGGGGACCCCCGGCCTCCCTCAGCCGCCTCCCCGGGGGCGCTGGGCCCCTCCTGCCCCCAGCCCTGGGGCTGGAGATTATCCCCTTCCAATAAAGTGTTTTCCCCCACCCCGGTGTGGGGGTCCCCGGGGGCTGGGGACACCCCCGGGGGGGCACACAGGACCCCCACCTCCTGCGGCACGTTCTTAAACTCGCTCCTTTATTGAAAAAAGGGGAGAGGGGGCTCTGCCCCAGCACGGGGGGGCCAGCGGCTGGGTACGGTCCGGTGGCCCCGGGGCTCCCGTTACATGCCCGTCCCCTCCTCTTGGGATTCGGGGGCCCCCTGGTCCTGGGACCCCCCCATCAGCACCAGCTCCAGGCTGGGCACGTCCCAGGGCACGGGGGGCTCCGGCACGGGGACGCTGTGGCCCCCCGAGGAGGCAGGGATGGGCGACCGTGCGGGGGGGCTCCCCCCCAGCTGCCGCCCCTCCTGCCCCCCCGGGGAACCCCAGAAGAAGGGGTCGGGGCGCAGCCAGGGCGAGCTGTGGGTGGCGGGGGACCCCAGCCCCAGGGCTGGCTGCGGGCGCAGTCGGGGGGTGGCGGCTGGTGCGGGCAGAGCCCCGGCCCCCCCGTCTCCACGCGGAGCGGCTGGAGGGCTGCGGCCATCGCCGGGGCGTCGGGGCGCGGGGGGGGCGGCAGCAGCAGGAGCTGCACGGCCTCTCGCAGCACCCGCAGCCCCTCCCGCAGCTGCAGCACTTGCCCCGACAGCTCGGCCACCTGCGGGTGACGGGGGTCAGCGCCCTCCCGGACCCCCCCAAACCCCCCTGCAGCCCCCCCCCCCCCCCCCCGGCCCCCCCTTACCGCCTGCCGCAGCTTCTCGATGGTGTCGGCGCAGCTCGGCTCGGGGGGGCCGGGGGGATGGCCAGCAGCCCCCCGTCCCCAGCTGGGGGGAGAGGTGAGCGTCTCCTCGGGGCACCCAGGGGTCCTGCCCCCCCCCGGCCCCCTGGGAACCCCAGCATCAGGGCCCCCCCCACCTTACCTGGCCCCAGGGAGGGGCCGAGGTGGAAGCTGAAGAGGGGCTTGTCGGCGGCGCAGCCCTCCCCCTCGGTGCCGTCGACCACCCTGCGGGACGGGGTGGGTGGGGGGGTCGGGGGGGGGGGTATGGACCCAGGCATTTGGGCCTCCCCCCCCGCCCCCCCCCCAGCCCCTCACCTGGGACTCAGGTCCGGGGGGCCGCTCCAAGGGTGCAGCTGCAGGGCCGTGGGGCGCCCGGGCTCGGGGTGGGCGCGGGGGCCTCCGCCGCGGGGGGGCCGGGGCTGGGTCCCCGCCGCGGGGGCCGGCCGGGGGCTGGGGGGCTGCGGCTCGGCCCCCTCCTCCGGCGTGGGCTCCCCGCTGGGTGAGCCCCACTCTGCCTGCAGCCGGGGGCATAGATGGGGGCCCCGCTTCTGCACCCCCTGCATCAGCCCTTCCCCCTGTGACATCACCCAGGCCCCGTGATGTCACCTCATCCCCGTGATGTCACCCTCTGGCCCTGCACTGTCCCGTCTTCCCCCTGCCACATCGACTTTGGCCCCGCGGGTCGTGCCCCAAATTTGTCGTGTCCCAAATTTGTCACGTCCCCCGTTAGCCAGGAGTCATGCCATACAGTGAGGGCAGTGATGTCACTAGGAAGCTACGATGTCATCCTTCAGGCCTGAGCTACCTTGGGGTCTTGGACCCACTGAGCCTGTGACATCACCTCCCCTCTTTCCACCCCCTATCACTGCTGGGGGTAGCATCACCCCCCAGCCGCCCCCAGCTCCATGATGTCACTCCCCAGCCCCATGACGTCACTCCCCGTCCCCCCCCCGGTGCCGTCACCTCACCTCGGGGGCTCCCCCCAGGTCGTAGCTGAGCTCGCGGGGGAGCTGCCGGCGGAAGGCGCGGGCGAAGTCGGGGTCGAGGGCCAGGCCCTCGGCCAGCGCCGGCAGCCCCAGGCTCTGCAGGGCGCAGTACGTCAGCCCCCGCACGTCCGCCCGGGCACGCCGGGCCCGCGGGGACCCCCCCAGGTCGCAGCCGATCAGGTCCCCCTTCCCTGGGGGGGGACACACACATACACACAGACACACAGACGGGGGGGGGGGGGCGTCAGGCCGGCCATCGGTGTCACGACGGGGCCGGCCTCAGCCCGCTCCCGTGCCCCGCACCGAGGATGGCGAGGACGGTGCCGTCCCGCAGCACCTCCATGGAGCCGGAGCGGAGGAAGTAGAGCGCCTGGAGCGCGTCGCCCCGGCGGATGAGGAGCTCGCCGGGGGTGCAGAAGGCGGGGCGCACCCCCAGGGAGAGGGCGCGCAGGCAGCCCCGGCTGGCCCCCCCGAAGAGGGGCAGCTGCAGCAGCTCCTTGTGCAGGTGCAGGGCGATGTCGGCCCGCAGCTCCTCGGGCAGGCTCTGCAGGAGCTGCGCGCCGGCGCTCAGCGGGGCGGGGGCCGTCCCCCGTGTCCCCCCCCCGCCCTGCAACCGCTGCGCCCCACGGCCCTCCTCCTGCCTGCGGGCTGGGCCCCCCGACCCCCCCCCCCGGGACACCCTGAGCTCCCCATCCAGCCCCACCGCAGAGCGTGCGCCCGGAGCACCCCCATCCATCCCTGCCGTGGGGCTGGGGCATCCTGAGCTCCCCACCCCTTCCCGCTGTGGACTGAGCACCCCCAAGTCCCCCCTCCATCCCTGCCATGGGGCTGGGGACCCCCAGGCCCCCATCTATCCCCACCACAGACTGAGCACCCCCAATTCCCCCCTCCATCCCTGCTGGGGGCTGGGGACCCCCAGGCCCCCATCTATCCCCACCACAGACTGAGCACCCCCAATTCCCCCCCTCCATCCCTGCTGGGGGGCTGGGGCACCCCAGTTCCCATCCATCCCCACCACAGACTGCACGTCCACGTCCCCCCCATCCCTGCTATGGGATTGCAGCACCCCAAGCCCCCTCCATCCCTGCTGGAGGGCTGGGGCACCCCAGTTCCCCTCCATCCGTGTTATGCGGCTGATGCACCCCAGTTCCCATTCATCCCCGCCATGGAGTGAGCACCCCCCAAGTCCCCCCATCCACCCCCGCTATGGGATTGCAGCACCCCACTTCCCCTCCGTCCCTGTTACGGGGCCAGGGCACCCCAGCTCCCATCCATCACTGCCCCACCACTGCTCGCCCGGGCTGGGATCCCAGGGGTGCCGGAGCTCCCAGGGGTGCCGGAGGTGCCGGGGGTCCGCGGCGGGGGGGCTGACCTCGGCCGTGTCGATGCCGTTGTTGGCCGCCCAAGTGCTCTGGAAATACTCGAGGATGCGGCGCTTGAGGGGCCGGGGGATGCGGTGGATGCGGATGTAGTCGTGCAGGTCGCGGGTGCGGCTGTGGTACAGGAACCGGCGGGCGTACAGCCGCTGGATGATGGCCGTCACGTTGCCGAAGACCACCGCGTGCATCAGCGCTGGGGACGGCGGGGACACCCGTCACCCGGCTGCCAGGCCCGTGGTGTCCCCCCCCCCCGCCTCCGCCTGCCCCGGCCCCTCACCCCCGACCAGCATGGTGCAGATGGAGAAGATCTTCTCGGTGTCGGTGTTGGCGGAGACGTTGCCGAAGCCCACGCTGGTCAGGCTGCTCAGGGCGAAGTAGAGGGAGGTGATGTAGGCGCTGCGCAGCGAGGGCCCCCCAGCAGCTCCCCGCTCCCGCTGCAGTTGGCCCCTGGCCCCGTGCTGTTCCCGGCCCCCCCGGCGCTGCAGTTCCTCCTCGCCAGGTAGTAGGGGGTCTCCAGCCGCCGCGCCAGCTCCTGCAGCCAGCCTGGGGAGGGGGGACGGGGGGTGAGCAGGGTCCTGGGGGCTGGCCCAGCACGGGGTGGGGGACAGGGACAGCCCCACATGGGGCTCAGGGGGCACGGGCAGAAACTGGACAGGCTCTGGGGATGTGGAGGGGGGGCACAGGCAGCCCCCAGCCTGGGGCCATGGGGTGCACAGGCTGTATAGGCAGGTCTCAGTGAGGGGGGTGGCCATGGGGTGCTCGGGGTGCAAGGGCAGGTCCTGACCTGTGGGGCCACGGGGTGCTCGGGGTGCAAGGGCAGGTCCTGACCTGTGGGGCCACGGGGTGCTCAGGGTGCAAGGACAGGTCCTGACCTGTGGGGCCACGGGGTGCTCAGGGTGCAAGGACAGGTCCTGACCTGTGGGGCCACGGGGTGCTCGGGGTGCAAGGACAGGTCCTGACCTGTGGGGCCACGGGGTGCTCGGGGTGCAAGGACAGGTCCTGACCTGTGGGGCCACGGGGTGCTCGGGGTGCAAGGGCAGGTCCTGACCTGTGGGGCCACGGGGTGCTCGGGGTGCAAGGGCAGGTCCTGACCTGTGGGGCCACGGGGTGCTCGGGGTGCAAGGGCAGGTCCTGACCTGTGGGGCCACGGGGTGCTCGGGGTGCAAGGACAGGTCCTGACCTGTGGGGCCACGGGGTGCTCGGGGTGCAAGGGCAGGTCCTGACCTGTGGGGCCACGGGGTGCTCGGGGTGCAGGCGTGCATGAGCAGGCCTCAGCTTCGGGGTGCACAGAGGACATCATTTGAGGTGGGGAGGGGGAAGCACACCAGCGAACCCCAGCAGCAGTTCAGAGGGTGCGCAGCCACCAGCGCTGGGGTGCAGGGACGCAGGGGGGCACATGGGGACACAACAGCAGGGCCAGGCACGTGGGGACAAGGGACAGGAACCCCTGCAGCCCCCCCCCGTGGGGGGGGGCCGGTGGCGGCGGGGCAGCCGTACCGATCTCAGGCAGGGCGGCGGGGCTGCCCTCCACCTCGCGCTGCCCCAGGAAGAACCAGCCGCAGGCGACCCAGTGGGCCAGGAGGCCGAAGACCACCATGAGCAGCGCCAGCACCACGGCGCTGTACTGCGAGTACCGGTCCAGGTTGGGCAGCAGCCGCAGCAGCCGCAGCAGCCGCACCGTCTTCAGCAGGTGAGCCCCCACGTACTGCGGGAGAGGGGCAGTGCTGGAGGGGACGGGGCACCCGGAGGGGACGGGGCACCCGGAGGGGACGGGGCACCAGTTGGCTCCATCCAGCCACAAGCCGCTGTGGGGGTCCCTCCCAACCCACCAGGGTCCCCACAGCCCCACTGGGGTCCCCAGTGCCCCATCAGTGTCCCCATTACGGTCCCCAGTACCCCATCAGTGTCACCACAGCCATATCAGGGTGTCCAAAAATCCCACCACCCACTGGGGTCCCCAATGCCCCATCAGCGTCCCCACAGCCCCATTACAGTCCCCAGTACCACACCAGGGTCCCCACAGCCCCACTGGAGTCCCCGCAGCCCCATCAAGGTCCCTGCAGCCTTTTGGGGTCCCTGCAGCCCTTCAGGGTCCCCACTGGCCCATCAGGGTCTCCAGTGAGGTCCCCACGGTCCAGCAGCATCCCCAAAACCCCAGTGGGATCCCCGTAACTTGAGGGGGGGGATCCCTGCAGCCCAGGAAAGGGCAGGGGGGTCCCCCCGCATCCCGGCGCTCACCACGTTGACCTGGCAGGCGGCGAGCAGGTCGAAGGGCAGCGCGGCCACGAGGTCGAGCGGGAACCAGCCGGCCAGGTAGTGACGGGCGACGGCGCGGGGCTCCAGCACCACCTGCCCCGATTTGCTGACGAAGGTGGTGCGGAAGTTGAGGATGATGTCTGGGGCGGGGTGGGGCGGCCATCAGTGCACCGAGTTCCCCCCTCACCCCCCGGCCTCTGCCAGCCCCGAGCCGGCATGGGGCAGGGGGTGGGTGTGCGTGGTGGTGGTGATGGGGGAGCGGCTTTACCCATCATGAAGAGAATTTCCACGCACAGGTCGCAGGCGCTGGGGGGGCCGCGGGCGGGCGGCAGCCCCTCCTCGGTGCCAGCGCCCACGCAGACGCTGTAGGGGACGGTGACGGCCACGTAGAGGGTGGCGAGCAGGATGAGCCCGTCCCAGCCCGCCTTGAAGGCCCCGTAGTGCAGCAGGATGAGGGGGGGCTTGCGGATGGCGGCCACCTTGTACTCGGGCAGCGAGGGCTTGTCCCCAAAGACGCCCTGATGGAGATGGGGGCCAGCCTAGATGCCCTGTCCCCTGCCCCGACACCTTGTCCCCTGCCCCAACACCCTGTCCCTAGCCCAGACACACTGTCACTACCGTGGGCATACTGTCCCCAACCTCAACATCTGGTCCCCAGCCCTCTCCTACCCCTGTCTCCAGCCTAGGTGTGTCCCCAGTCTGGTCACCCTGTCCCCAGCCTGGACATCCCAAACCCACACACACCTCATCTCCAGCCCCTTCCCGGTCCAGCCACCTTGTCCCCTGCCCCGACACCTTGTCTCTGTCCCCCAGCACCCTGGAAAGCCTGCCCTCAGCCTCAGCACTTTGTCCCCAGCCCTTGTGTCACCACATCCACTGCATCAGCCTCTTCCCCGCCTGGATGCTCTGGTCCCAGCCAGGATTCCCTGTCCCCAGCCCCAACACGCGTCCCTGGTCCCGACATGTGTCCCTGGTCCCGACACGTGTCCCCAGCCCCGACCCATGTCCCAGCTCCACCTTTCTGAGCTTGTGTTTGCTCTTTCTCTGCTTCTGCAGGTGCCCCGAGAGGTGGTACAGCACCGCCCGGCTCCGGCGCCGGCTGGCATTGAAGCCCTTCCCTCCGGCACGGCTGAATCGCCGGCGCCCGCCTGCTCGGACAGAGGCGGGGGACTTTTTGGTGACGGTGGCCATGGCGAGGCTCCAGCCGGTCCCATCTTCCCCCCACTATCCCCTCACCCGTGTCCTTCGTGCTGTCGGCGCCTGAGCGGCTCTTGGTGCTGGTGATGTCCTTGTGGGACACGAGGAACAGGGCCACCTCGTCCTTCTCGTTCTTGATGGGCACCACGTCCAGCAGGCACCAGAAGGGGACACCTGCCAGGGGGCAACACCGGGGCTGAGCGGGCATCACCTCCCGGGGGGGGGGGGGGGGGGGGGGGGGGGGGGGGGGGGGGCTGCGGAAGGCACCCGGCCGCCCCTGCTGCCACCCACCGCTCTTGCGGTAGAGGATGAGCTCGCCCTTGAAGGCCTGGTGCTCGTCCAGCGCGCGGCGGAGCTGCTGCCGCAGCAGCTCGCTGGTGTCGGGGCCGTAGAGGAAGGAGCAGGCGCAGCAGCGCTGCATCACCTCCGCCCGCGAGAAGCCGGTCAGGTCGCAGAAGCCGTCGGAGCAGTAGACGACGGGGAAGGCGCTGGGCACCTGGGCATTGCCCAGCACGAAGTTACTGTCTGCAAGGGAGAGGCGGCTGGGCCGGGGGGGCCGGGGAGGGGGCGAGGGGGTGCGGGGAGCCCGTGGGGCTGGGGGAAAGGGACTGGGGGAGCCCATGGGTTTGGGGGATCCCATGAGGTTGGAGGGAAGGGGCTGGGGGAGCCCATTGGGTTTGGGGGAGCCCATGGGGCTGGGGTGTCTGGGTCACCCGTGGGGTCCCCCTGGCTGTGTCGGGGGGTCCGGGGGTGCTGGGGGGCTGGGGTGCCCACAGCCATCTGGGCCCGCTGGGTTATTTTTACCCGCCGCGCAGCAGCGCTGGGGCTGAACCGCCCCGTTGGCACCGGTGGAGCCCACTCTGCCTCATTTGCATACATTTGCATAGGAACAGCGTGGGGGGCTGCCTCCCACCCGCTCTCTCCGGGAGCGGCCAGCACCGGGGCGGGGGGGGAAGGGGAGCCTTTCCCAAGGAGCAGGACGATCCCGGGGGGCTCCAGCCCCGCCGCGGCTGCCGGTCCCGGCCCGGTGCAGCCCCGGTGCCGCGGAGAGCATCGCCGTTACTCACCGGCACGGCGGGGGCGGGGGGCGGGACGGGTATTTATAGCCGCGGGAGGGGGCGGCGGGGCGGGATCCTTCCCCGGCGGGCGAGAGCGGGAGCCGGGGCAGCGCCGGGGGCCCGAGCGGGTGTGCGTGTGTGTGTGTGTGCGTGTGTGTGTGTGTGTGCGTGTCCCCGTCCCCGTCCCCGGGCCGAGCACCCCCCGATCCGACCGGGCGCTCTCCGAGGGGGACGCCCGTGCGCAGCGCCGAGCACCGCCCGTCCCGGTCCCGGTCCCGGTCCCGGTCCCTCCGCCCCGTGGGGATGAGCAGCGCCGAGCACGGCCCGTCCCGTCGCGTCCCAGCGCCGCCGCCCCGTCGGGGCCGGTTCCGGGCCGTGAGGGGCAGCAGCGCCGCCGGTGCCGGTGCCGGTACCGGTACCGGTGCCGGTGCACTCACGCGTCCCGTCGAAGCGGCGGGCGATGGTGTCCAGGAAGGCGTTTTGCGGTGCCAGGAGGCCCCGCATCGGCGGCATCTCAGCGGCGGCTCCGCGCTGCCGCCATCCCCGCGGGCGCCGCCGGCCCCCGGGGCTCCCCCGCGCCGCCGCCCCGGGACCCGCCACCGCCCGGCGCCGCCCCCCGCCCCGGCACCGGCACCGCCCCCGGGAGGGGCTGGCGGGGGCCGGGGGGGCACCGGGACCCCGCTCCAGCCCGGGGCTCATTCTGGCTCCTCTCCGTGGGCCGGGGATGGGGCAAGGAAGGGGACCGAGCCCACGGGGGTCACGGGTGGCAGCAGGGGGGGCAGCGCGGGTGCCCGGCGCCACAGAGCCGAATTAAGCAGAAAAGAGGGGAACGGGCAAAGCTCGGAGTCGGGGTTTCATTTATTTCATTTGCTCAACCAAGGCCGGAGCGGCTTCCGTAAGGAGCGGGAAGGAAAGAGCCCCGGCTGGAGAGGGGGGGCAGCAGCGCCGGGGAGCCCCCGGGAAGCCCCAGCCTCTCCCAGCGTCGGAGCTGGGGCTTACTGGTGGCAGCAAGGCACGGACAGCGCCATTCACCATGAACATCGTCTTTATTGGTACAGCTATAAAGAACGACGGTCGCGGTCTCCAACCGGCACGGCCTACGGCTGAGCTCTGCTAATCGGTATTGCTATCAATTTAATTTAGGGAGGACGAAGGGCCGGGGGGGCGGGGGGCAAGAAGGGGAAGTGAATGAAATAGAGATCGCCCACGTAAAAACCAGAGAACAGCGAAGTGTGCGGACGAAGCGTGCGGTCCCCTGCCCCGCAGCACGGCCCGGCGAGGAGGGGACGGGATTCCGGCCTGTCCCCAGGGGAGGGGACCCCCGCAGCCCCCCCCCCCCCCCGGCTCTCCCCAGGCCCCGCGGCCCAGCACCCATCCTCGCTGCCAGCACGAGGGAGGGGCTGCGGCCGGCCGTGCCCCCCAGGCGAGGCCCAGGAGAAAAAGAGGCGTCGGGGCTGGGTTTTGGCCAGCGCTGCCAGGGATTCTGCGGCCAAAGGTGATTTCTGGAGGGGGAAAGGAGAAGGGCGAGAGGGATGGAGTGTCGGGGGAGAACCCGCTTGGCCGGGGCAGCGCAGGCGGGAGAAGAACACAAAGCAGACGAGGGGGGAAGGAAGGAAGGGAGGGAAGAAAGGGGGGAAAAAAAAAAAATGGCACAAAAACCGCGAAGTGTAAACTTTCCTTCGTTAGTATCCTATAGCTAGGAGCTTCCTACAGTCTGGTCCTCCCGCCGGGCTCGGGGCAGGACAGGAGAAGCCCGGGGCTCTCAGGAGTTCGCTCCCTCCTGCCGACTGGCTCGGGGCTTACGCTGCGGGAGCCCCTTGGTCTCTGCGCCGGGCCGGCCGGGCTGCGCCGCGCCGCCGCTGGTGCCCGTGGGCTGAGTCTGGCTGGGGCTGCCGGCGGAGGCTGCCATGGGCGAGGTTTGCCGCCTGCCGTGGGCCTGGCCCGGCCCGGTCCTGTGTCGGTTGCCGTTGTTGGAGCGCCCGGGGGGGCCGATGTGGCGCTGGCCCTGGGACCTGGGCCCCGCTCCTGCTCTCCTGTTCCCCTGGAAAGCCTGAAACGGAAGAGGGTGGGCGAGTGAGCGCGGGCCGGCGGAGGCAGCTCCCTCCTGCCGCCGCCATCCCTACGCGCCCCCACCTCCCCTTCCTGGGGGGGGAAGCGGCAAAGCAAAGCCCCCAAAGCCTGCTCTGAAGCAGAACCACCAAGGCAAGGCTGCGCTCGGCGGCTTTCAGGTGCCCCTGACCCTGCCGCCGCCACTGCCCAAGCCCTGCGCCAGTCCCGACAGCCGAAGGGCACCCGGCGGGGAGGGACCCGGCCCGGGAACCGGGAGAGGAGCCACAAAACGTGGAGCCAGCTTCCCGCAGCGCCGTGCCGGTGCCGCGCCGGGGTGCGGTTACCTCTCGTGAAGGCTGGGGAGGGCGGCCGCCGGCATTCCCCACGGCCGCCTCCGCCGAGGACGAGGGCTTCTTGCTGGCCGTGGTAAGGCTTGCGGCGGAGGCAGAGGCACACGCGGGGGTGGAGGGAGCAGAGGTCTCGCTGGGACCGCTCGGGGCCGCGGCTGTGACGGAGCTGCGCCGCAATCGGGTGGAGTAGCTGTTCTTTGGATGGGAAACTGGAAGAGAAATACCCCAAAACGTGCGTTCTGCAGACGGGACCCAGACCGTTCAACCCTCCGGCCTCTGGAGCCTGCCAGCTACAGCGCTGCTGGGGCGGAGGCGGCTCAGGGCTGGAGCCAAAGGCTCGAAGGGACAGCAGAGCTTTCTCTGGCAAGACGAAGCTTCGGTCGTGTGAACGGTACAAGGGCTCGGCTAACTGGGACCAGCGCTCGACAGCGAAGGGAACGGGCACAGACCCCTCCTGCCCAGGGAGGAGCGTCCGCCGCAGCGGCAAGGGGAGGGCTGGCTCCTCTCTCCCCTGCCCAGAGGAAGCGAAATGCCCAAAGCAGAACGCTCCCAGTCCCGCCGCTATCGAGTTTTGGGGGCGCACGTGAAGGGTTTTGGTGACGGCAGGGCTAGCAAAGGGGTGAGGGACACCTCAGCTCCTCCCCGCTTCCCATCCAGCTCACCTTGGCCGAACGAGGCGATGCTCTTCTTCAGCGCGTCGAGGTCGCAGGTGAAGCGCGCCACCCTGCCCAGGTCCTCGTCGTACTTCCGCTCGCTCACAAAGTGCTTCACAGAAAAGGCAAAACGCGCACGTTAATTCAGTCTGTGCCCAGGGACAGAAAACGGAGGTGAAAGCCTCCCATTTTGGCCGGGAACAGGTATCCGAGCTGGGTGCCGCTTGGGCGGGGTGGGGTGGGGGGGGAAGTCGTGGTGAGAAGGCAGACGGCTACGACGACTTATGGAAACAGCAAACCAGATTTTTTCAGCCCATGCACAAACAGCCTTCCCCAGGCTCCAGCAGCCAAGCCGCAGGGTAACGCAGCCCAACAGTGGCTCCGCTCTGCCCGTCTCCGGTCTGTGGACTCAGCGCAGCCCGGGTCTCCGGACGCCCGCAGGGGCAGCAGGTTTCTGAGCTGCACTAATCCCGCTACGGGGGCGAGCAGTTTCAGTTTTCAAACTGGAGTTTAATTGATGCAACTTCACGCTGACCTCTTGCGGCAGGAGCCGGCGCGCTGGAGAGCAGAAGTGTTTTCCGGAATATAAAAGTCACCCAGGCGCAGCAGGCAGGCTCTCCCGATTTAGGGGGAAAGGCAGAGGTCAGCCTGCGCCGGCGGGAGGTTTTCACAACTGCTCTGAGCACAAAGCCGCGGCCTTGCCGCGTTCCCTGCTCTCTGCCAGCTCACAACGGCTGAAAGTTGGGCTGCACACACCGGGGTTAACGTCTGGATGATCGGTTGTTGGCTGAAGTCAGTATTTTACAAACCAAGTATTTTAAATTAAGGTGTGCAGACAGCAGTGTGCAGAGCACTGGCAGGGAACTTCAGAACTATGGATGCAAGGAAAGACTTGCACACAACAAAATCGCATTCAGAAGCGTTGGAAACCCAGAAGGTTACAAAAAAGCGTGCTGCTGTTGAGAACTGTTAGGATTAATAGCCTCGCTTAGCGCTAGAAGCTAAAGGAGCTGAAGCCTGAGGCCGCAAGAGCTGTCCGAGAGTAAACTTTCTGATAAAACTAACGCTGCAAACACAGAACTCGCTGAAGCCAGCGGATACGAGCGGAATGAAGAGGATAAGGAGCAAGGAAACAATTCCAAGAGAATGAGGTAACTTCAGAAGGCGGCCAGCCCAGCGACCAAGAAAACCAGTAAGAAATCCAGAGACCACCGACCAGAATTAAGGGACTGGACTTGGGGATCGGGTGCTGGGTGGTACAGGTATAATTGGGGTGCGCGATCTGGGGTAGGGGTCCCTCCTCGGAGGCACCCAGCTCGAGCTGCTCTGCACGTCGGATAAACAAACCGCTTATTTACCCAGCGGATCGGCGACTCGTCTTCTTCGAGCAGGAACCAAGGGCCTGGCCCTGGTGAGGCGGCACCCGCACAATTCCTACCATGGATTAGGTGGCGGCTGCGCAATTCCTGCGACACCACGTTTGGGTGGGATTCGGACCAGGTTGGATTAGACAGAAGCGGAGTGAAAAGCTCACCTTTATGTCGGCTCTGAGCTCGACCAGCTGCTCCTCCGACATTCGCACTGCCACGTCAGTCATCTTCTTGAGGGCTTCTGCCTTCTTCTGGCGGCTGACCAGAATTTCCACTGAAAAAAACAGACCACAGCTTAGGCAGCGTCGGCACCGAACCAGCCTACCCAGAGTTAAACCACCCCAGTCCCGGCACACAGTGCCTTACTGGGAAACAACAGGTTCCCCCGAGTGCCCCCGGCCAGCGGCGCAGCAGCCCCGGCCGTTCCCTCCTGCGCCCGCTTACACCTCCGGACACAGACCGAACCCGAGCTGTAAGCCGACTCGACGAGGGGCACGACACGCCGCTTCGGTAGAAGCTTTGCCGCTCTCCCCAGGCTAACTGCCACCCCCTAAACGGCGGGGTTCAGTGCTGCTGGTGTGGGTGACCCCGTGGATCACGTCCCACCCGCACCAGGCGAGCCGAGAAAGCCCTTTCCAGCTCCCCAGGAATGCTGAGATTTTCCGGAACGGCCTCCCACGGAAGACTGCAGTTTACGTCCCACCCTCTCATGAGGGCACAGAGCAGCGGCCTCAAAGCGGGCGGTTTGTGTCAACCGTGTCGGGCAGCAAACGTAACCGAGTCACGGTGTATATGGCTAACTCAAGCCACAGGGCAAGTGTCGGCTGGGTACGGAGCCGCATGTTTCGGAGCAAGGTGAACGGGAGGGAAGTGACAGAAATCTGCTGCTGGGGGGCTGTCTCTTCAGAGTGCAGCAACACCTACAGCTCTGCAGGCGGGCACTTGTTGGTAGAAAGACAGAGTCTTACTTGCTTCTGCTTTCACTTTGTCCATTTCAGCCAGCAACGCCACCTCGCGATCCATAAGGCTGGGGGAAAGAAAGAAAAAAAAAAAAAAAAAATATATATATATACAGAAAAAGGGAAGAGATTTAGTATTAAACAAAGAGGACAAGCAAGAACAGCGGTGGGAGGGTTTCCAGGCACGCCGGCCAGCGGGGAGAGACCGGCAGATGGCGGCAGGAGCCCGCCGCGCCGCGCACCGAGCCCCGGCTTTTGTTCTGGAAGCTGAGGAGTTGCGTGCAGGCTTCGCCGGCGTTCAACTTGCTCAGGCTTTGGGTCAGCGCGGAGCACGGTGCGGCGTTCCCGCTGGGTACGTGGGTCACCTTGCTCTGATAAAGTCGGAGCCGCTTTGGCAAGGGGAGAGGGAGCGGCAGCTGTGGTGTTGGGGGAACCTGCACTCCGCTGGACTTTAGTGCCGAAGAAAACTAGGGCACGATGTTTTAGAGAGTCACTCAAAATACAGAACTAATGAGCAGCGGGGCAGGATGAGGATCCACGATAGCAGGAGCAGGATGCCGGGCATCCAGGCACCCGTCCCCTCCAAGGCAGCCTCTCAGGTGCCACGTTGTGAAGGCATCCGACTGCAATGCTCTGCTCTCACGCCCTCATTAGCTTATTTCAGCCAACCAAACTGGCCCACTAATTCAGAAACCTGAATCCTGGTGCTCTGTGCCGCTTCTCGGGAGGCATGCACCCTGCTGATCCCCACAGGGCTGCAGGACCCACAGGAGAGCGTGCACACCCTTCCGCACGGTGCGGCAGGTACAAGGGCACGACCTCCTGCCAGTCGCCGCCCCGCAGCCGGCAGGTCACCCGCAGCCACACAGCTCCACGATTCGGGAGTCTCTTACGGTCTGAGGATTTTTTGGCCACGGAGGGAACACCTGAGTGGGTCACAGCGAAGCACCTCCGCTCGCCAGGAGGCTCCAGCTTGCCTCACGTATGTCTGTTGCCATGAGACCACAATTCCCCCCGGGCACCACGGCAGCAGCCTTTACGCAAGCAGAACCGCACAGCTACCGGCTGGCCAAATCTAGCCAATTCAGGCTATCGAGCACCCTCCGGTAAGGCAGAGCACCCAGGGAGCTCCCCATGACTGCTGCTCACTGGCCACGCAAAGAGGGCTCTTGCCCCTGGAGATGCGCGCACCGAGTAACTCAGGTTACAATGGAAGCAGGAGAGGAAATACCAGTCCTCCCATCCTGGACGGGGACAGGTACTGGTCGCAGCTGTTCTTCGCCATGAGGAATCCAGACCCTCGCAGACACCCTCCCTGCAAACGCTTCTTTTGGGCTTCCCTCTAAGCTACGCCTCCAGCGTCCTCAGCCCTGCACCGCTGCAGCTCACCTTCGCTCAGCTGCTGCCAGTGGCTCGAATGCGTTCGACATCCAGCCTATTAATAGGGTTCATTTCAGTTTCTGCTTTCTAAATATAAAAGCAGAGTCTTCCTCTCACGTGTTAGCTCTACGATACTTGCAGCCACTAAATGGTACTCAGAGAGCGATCGGCAGTGCGCAGGGTCAGCCCTTCGACACCGACCACACGCTTTTTTAGTGAGAAAGGTTTGCTTGAAAACGGGAAGAATATTTATTTTAGCGACCATCTGAAAGGGAAACCACAGAGCATCTGAAATGCAAACTCCAACCACCGCTCCCGCTCCTCTGCATGTCAGAGAGGGCTGAGGCAAGATCAATTTAAACAATTCCCTCTGAACAGCAGCTTTGACATTTGGCTTCTTCTGTTGATTTATCGCTCTGTCCATCTGCCTTTTCAGGGCAGGAATTGTTTCTGCTCGTAGCACAGCAGGGGCCTGATCCAGGTCAGGCACTCTCAGCCGAACTGCACAAATACAACAGCGCGTGTCAAAAGCTACGCTAATAAGACTTCACCTTGTTTCCAGCCATCCCCAGAGCGGTTCAACCTGGCTCCGCAACACCGACGGGCAGGGTAAAGGGAGATACCCCAGCTGCCTTCTGCCCAGAGCCACGTCAGCAGCAGGAATCCCCCGGAGCTCGGAGAGATACGGGTGTGAATGCGGCCTTAATGATTAATTAAAAGTGCAGGAACAGCCTCGCGGCGCTCGCGCTGCAGAACTCGGTTGTGCTGCACCTTGCCCCGACGCCTCCTCCCTGAACACACAGGCACACACCCAGCTCCCGCAGAGCCAACACCCACTTTATAGGGGCTTTTGGGGGCTTTTTCCGCCAGGCTGCAGGCAGGCACACACGCACGCACCTTGGCACAGATCATAGCTTGCGTCTCTTTGTAATTTAATTTACTCAGCAGAGCTCAGCTGGAGTCCTTTACCCAATTTTACAGTTGGGCTGGCTGAGGAACAGAGGTCAAGTGGCTTCGCCTGAGGTTCGCGTGATGAGTGACTTGCATCAGACCCCACTGCTCCTCCATCCTGCACGGCTTCTCGTCAAACAAACTCACTTCCTTCTGCCGGATCCGTTCGGAAACACGCCTGCCTTTCTCGACTGCTCTGTCCTGGGACGAGACCCCATGCAGGACGGAGAGCGCATCTGCCCCCGCCAGAAGGGCTGGGCTTTAAGAAAGGACATTTAAGTAGCGCACAAGGAAGAAAAAGGGGAAGCAGATAAACCGATAACTGCTGAAGATGAAATCATGCCGAATACTCGGTTGTGACCTGACCATTAGAAGAGATGCTCTCAGCTGCAAGCCAGCTCGGTCGAGCAGTGCCTGCAAGATGTCTGTTCGTGAAAGACAACAGCCGTTTACACAAGCACGCTAAGGGTTTTGGGGTCAGTTTTCCCTGGGGCTGAAACACAACGATCGCAAAGATTGACCGCAATCGAAGGTGGCTGGAAGCACGCCTGGCAGCTCTGCCAGGAGGAAGCGAGGGCGATCCGCAGCACGAGGCACGCAGCGGCGATCTCGGCAGTGAGAAACCTCAAACCCTGCCCCACAGCCACCTCGGCACGTGGCGCCGAAGCTGAACTTACCCGCACCGCTCACAAAGGCTCAGGGTTTGGTTAGTTTTTTTTCCCCCCTGATGTGCTACTTTCCCTGTCAGCAGATAGCAAAATATTCAGGAAATTAAGGACTATCAGGATTCCCTAGTTCAGGTTACCTGATCATCTCCAGCCCAGAGGAGCAAATCCTCTCAAAATAGGAAGCCAAAGCAGCTACTGCTGCATCTGCCACTCAAACAGGATGGATTTCAGAGATTGAGATAGGCACGACCCCAGCATTAGAGTCTCCTTCACCCTCACCTACCTACAGACCACAGGTCTAATGTAAGCACGCTGTCTAGCGAGAGAAGATGAAGGTCAAGAACTCTAGGAAGCCTCACTGGTTACACGGACATCCGAAGGGCAGCCCTGACAGGCAGAAGTTAAACCAGTCCAAGCTTCGCTACTTAAATATCCTGTTTCAGTTGGACAAACCTGCTTTTAAACCAGGTTTTCCTTTGGTAGAAAGCCAGCTGGAGAGGCAATTCAGCAAGAAGATTTAACTATCGGATCCTGCCTTGTGCCGCAGGATTTAAAAATACGCTAATTATTCTCTGGGTCATGAAGGGAGTTGGAAAAACAAACAAACAAAAAAAACATCAAAAAAAAAGGTGAAGGTACAATTTACACCTCAGCTCACCGGCAACTGCATCACTTTGGGGAAAAGGAAAGTGAATCTCTTTTCTGCCGGGCTGCAGAGTCACCGCTTATCACCTGCACCGAGCTGGCATCCTGCTGGGCAGCTCCTTCCCTTGGCATTTGTCGAAGGAGGTTCCCGGTGGCCCCCTTCCAGGCAGGCACTCGCCTCCCCGCTCACGGAACCGCGCGTCCTGCTTCACCAGCTGCCGGCTCGGCTTATCGGAGCAACGCTGCGGGACTGGACTTGAGTCTTTAACCTTTCCGAACATGACGCAAGTGTTTTATAGATGATAACATAAGTCAAAGGGCGAGGAATTACTTATACGGAACCAGACACGTTAGCCAAAAGAATGACATTTTCCATACCAGGGAGAGGTTTTTACAGATGTTGTAACTGTACAGAGAGGCAGACAAAAAAAACCTTAACAACAAAACCCCACTGTATTCAGCGATAACATTGAATCAGTATTGACTCAGTAGACAAAGCCACTAACAAAGTAAGAAATAATATTCATAAAACCAAACTTGAGTTTGGGCTACAAATCCCTCAGCTATTGACAGGTTAAAATTCCCTTACATTGCAGCTTTTCCAAAAGATGGGAGGTGCTGGGAGCTCCACGTCCAGCTTCGGCTTGGAGACCACAACTCTTAGCATGAAAACGCAGGTCAGGGCACACGGACACCTTTAACCCTACCCCTCCAGTTTGGTCTAGTCCCCTCAGGTAAGTTTAAGAGTCATCTATAAACATTTTTGTCAGTATTTTTAGCACACGCCAAATGTAAGTACAGGACAGCATTCCCCTTACTTCAGGAGAGCACTTCCTGGTCGCAAAGTTCAACGCAAGTACGAGCACAAGAAAAAGTCCACACTGAACAACTGAATTTGCTAAAAGGCTTCGGAACACAGCTCTCCACGTCACTACCACTAAACACTCTTGCCTTCGAGGCCACATACAGTTTTCAGACATAGACAGCTTTTGACACAGATTTGCAAGTCTGCCAAATATCTACTTTAATCGTTCAGTGCGAGAGCAGCATTTTAGTTACTTGTCAAATGTTACTCACTTCAGGCAAGGAGAACTCTCTGTGCAGTTTCTTTTGAATATCTCTTTACCAAAAGCAATCATATTTGTATAACCAAGAAGAACAATTTCTCAGTAATAGATTCAATCAGCCAAGACAGCGAGTGTATCGGATGTTAGGCCTTTTGGAATATCATCTTAAAGCACTTATCCAAACCAATAAAGGTGTTTGTTAAAAAAAGACCTGATGACACGTGTAGGGAACATCATGCACAGTATTAAAAGCTTGGCTTAAAATGGGGGAAGCGACGCTGCGCAGGATGATCTTTCATGGGTGCTTATACCTTCAAAAGGATCCCTCTCTTCCCTGTTATATTCAACCATAATTTCAATATGAATGTTTGTTTCTAAAAGACACATACTACGGCACCCTGAGCTCCCCACAGTTCTCCTTCCAGCACAGCTAATATTAGTACCTAACTGACAGTATGTTATCTGGCGAGTTCCTCTATTATCTGCGTCTAAAATGACTTTATGACGGTCAGGACAACTGTCTTGCACAGACATGGAGCCACAGTTCATCAAAGACCCTGACGGACACACCAAAGCCTTGAACAGTCCATTGACGTCCCACCGCACGTGCGGGACGACAGCTCGAACGCTGGCCTTGCAAAGCTGCCCACAAAGGCAGCTTCTAAAAACGGCAGAGGACGGGACTTTAGACTCCAGTTTATTCTTTATGACATGCTGACCTCCCAGACGCTGAAGAACAGTGCTTGGGCGGTAGGGCAAACACAAGCAAGTCATTAACCTGACTGGAAAGCTGAAGTCTTATTCCAAAGGCATTGGTCTTAAGCCTTAACGCCTGGATCTGTCCCTACATTTAACTTACCTACTCTGCAGTTCAGCAAAGACCTGCTTCATCTTCTTAATGGAAGCATCCATTTCCTCCTTCACCACAACCCGGTACCGAGCCAGTGAAACGGTGCAGCGCTGGAGATCCTTCACTGATTTTTCAATATTAGAACCTACCAAGAGACAGAGTGAACTCAAACAGTCATGTCAATCACATTGCTAAATCCTCCCAGCAGGGATAAATCTAAAGATGGCTTTCCCTCTTATATTTAAACTATACACTGCTTGGTTTTAAATTTTTCCTTCCTGTCCCTATTACAAAGGCACCAGGTCCAGCAGGGACAGTTTGAGAGATTTCCTTATCGGGGAAAGTTTTCCCAAGGCTTGTAGAATTACCTTCTATGGGCAGGGATGTCCCTCCACATTTTCAAATACATGAGAGAAATCAAATGCATCTCCGAGTCGCTTTTGTGCTAGGGACGGGAGACAAGCGAAATGCAGACTACTCCGAAGACCAATACACCATATCACTAAATGATATGAAATGACTGTTTGCCTGGGGAAGGGAATTATCTTGGAAACTAAAATTAAGGCTATTCCCTCAAATCAGGAGATGAAAGGATTGGTTATCGCTGCCAAGGTTAGTCCCCGTGTCTCAGCTTGCCAGCAGGGTACATCACCTTGCCCACGCTCTCTGGAGCTTGCTGGAGCGCAGTTGCCCCTGCCAAGCGACATTAACAACTCCTCGTTGCAGCTTTCCCGTGCAGCAAGGAGGTGAACTACCACCACCTCATCTCCCTAAGCTAAGTATAACAACTGCGGTCACAATCGGGGTCTCTGAGGTCCCTCCTGTCCCCACTTGTTATCGTAAGAACTCAGCTGTGGAGAAAGCACACAGAAGAGGAAAAAAACAACCCAGTAGAAAGAGGCTGTCACTTCTTGTAACAGGACTGGTCCGAACTCCTGGCCTTTCGACAAATTCTCACAAAAGATGAGAAACAACCTAAAGGCTCTGTGATGGCGCACACAGAAGAATGGGCTAAATGTATGCAGGGAGACTGGCTGCTTCCTCCCCTGCTCCTCTCACACATATGGGTTTGCTGCTCCAGGCACTACATCTAAACTGCTGTCAAGATTCCTGCTGTGCGTAGGGAAGAGGAGGAGTAGAGTGCAAGTTACTGGCCAGATAATAAGCAGCATGTTAGCTTGCATTAAAATCAAAGTCCGGTATGCCTCAGCACGGTGTCTGTCAGTGACATTGCAGAAGAGGCGGTGAGAACTTGGCCAGCAGCAACCTGCTCTGACATCGGAGAGCGCGCAGACCCTCAGGGCCTTACCTAGCTTCTTGTTTGCAGGTGAAACTGGAACATCTTCCAGCCGCGTTACAGACAGGGACGCAGGAGTCGAATTGCTTGCTGTGGATCTGGACAGAGACCTGCTAGCGCTCCTCTGCTCAGGCCGCTGTCTAAGAGATGAAGGGCTCTGGGAAGGATGCATGATGAGCGATTTTGTGTCAAAGCCTGCTATTCCATTCTCTAGTTCAGGCACTGCTGTAGAAAAGCACACTCGTTTAAAGGGGAACGCGAAGAGGACAGCAGAACACTGACCGCCTCTTTACCACAACAAGCAAAAAAAATTAGAAATCAAGGTGAGCTGCTCCTTCCTGAAGAGCCAGCCAAACAAATCAGTATTCAAAGCTGACCCAGAACAAAGAAGGAACACGAAAAAGCAGGAGGCAGCTCCTCTGCTTTTTAAACACTCGGTGCCCGTCTCCTGCGCTACTTTATAGAGACTAACCTGTTCTATCAGGCATGTCTGCTGCAGCAGACTCGCAATCCTCCAGCTCTCTGGCATCAATTGAAAGTGCATCCAAACCTTCGCTGAGCGAGTCCACAGACTCCGTGTCGTGGGCACAGCCGTTGACATGGAAACCGTTAATTCCACCCTTCTCCGAGTTTGCTGACTGCTCCTCTTCAGTGGACACCAATTTACCGGGGTCTGGGAGGCCAGGGCTCGATTCAGCTTGTGGTTTCGGTTTGGTTTTCTTCTTCTTGTTCTAAGGATTAGGTATCCACACCACAAAGGGAGGGGGGGAAATGTTAAGCTTAATTCCTGAAGGGAAAATTAAGCTTATGCTTACTGGCTGAAAGTAGCTGAATTAAATGCTTTTTCAGCCAGCCTGGCTGTTGATCCTATTAACAGTAGGAGGGATTTATTCAACAATGAGGACAGATACAGTGGCATTAATGAGGCGCGAATACATTATCCTCTCCGATGGTGTGCCAACAAGAGCAATGGTTATCAGATGAAGGCTGCATAACTGATGGGAAGCAGCGGAGAGGTTTGTGGCTGTAACCCACAGCACCAGCCGGGTCGCTTCTGGGGGTGCTCACTGGCAAGGCGCAGCTTCCAGGCTGCTCTGCTAGACCTTGCTCTGATAAAACTTCCCTCATTTCCCAACACAGGGCTATTCAGTCACATTTTTTCCCTCTCCATTTCATGCTGGTGCTTTTCACGTATTCAAAGGAGTCCTTTTGAATAATTATGATTTTATTCTTGTCCTGGTGGATTTAGATATTATAATATCAAGTACTGAAACTTTGCAAATCTTTATTTAACCCTTTCACAGAGGTCTGAGCAAAGAACTAGGGAAAACACTCGAGAAGGCTTATGTGACAAAGAAATATATTTCCACAGAGCTCAGCATTAAACGCAACTGTTCAGCTCCAAAGGTTACCAATGAAAAATGGAACAGCATGACTATCTGAACAGTGAATTACAGAGCTCCGTTGAAATAAATGGACCTGATAGAGATTTACTTCAGTGTGGGGCTGTGCGTGCGGATTAGGGGTCCTGTAAAGGGTCAGCAGAATAGAAGCGACTGCAAGGACAGAAAGTCTAGAACCTTTTTTTCAGATGCCACATCTGACACAATGTGTCTGACAACTCAATTAAATGCAAATGTGGCGAGAAGATGATGTTTACAACTTGCACTGAAGTCACTGTGTAAATCATTGCCCTGAACAGCGAGGCACCTGATAACCTAGTGATCATCTCCATGCATCAGTTCTGCTAACATCAATATACACGTTTGCTCTTTGGTTTCTCTTCCCACCTAAATCACGAGGAATGCCTACTGTTCTCTGTAGTCTAAATCCTCAAAATAAGAAGATAAATGCCTTAGCAAAGTATATTTAAAAAGCGTTACCTTTTTTTTGCCCGTTACAGTCCATTCTTTCAGTACTTCACTGGCATTGCCTGAAACAAAATGCAGCGATGAGCAGTGGACGAGGCATCCACTCCAGTTCTTTCCCGGTCACGTGGAAGTGCCTCCACACCTGGAGCCAGCTGTAACACTTTCTGCAGCTCAGTTTTAATTCTCTTAGTTGACGTAATAAAAGGATCAGTTTCGTTTTTGCTTTGGGAACACACTGCTGAACAGGACTACTCCCTTACAACACAGTGCCAGCTCTTTCCAGGAAAAAAAAGAAAAAAAAACCACCCCAAACTTCTCTTTGGCTCTGTCATACTAAAGGTTTAGGTACTTGGAACCCTGCTGGAGCATGTTCTGAACCCAAAGGTTGCGTTCAGGTCAGATATCTGCTGGCCTTCTCTCCCCGGAGACAGTGACTGTGTCAGGATGCCCACAGTCTGAGGAATAGCTGTCATACCTTCTGTAGGCCAGAAGCGCAGTTGTCAGGGATGGCCAGCACGGAAATAAGAGCTGCAAAGCGACAGGCACTGTCACCAGCAACAGCCTGTTTTTCCAAGGTCAGAAAATCCATCTTGATGCAGCATGCCAGCCAGACCCAAGAGAAGATTTGTGAGCCAGGTTTCAAAGTACAAACAGCAGCGATCGAAGCTGAAGACACTCCCATTTTGTACACATGAACAAGAGTTTCTGTAACTGAGTAGCAAACCTCCTTTATCTAAAGAGCTATCAAACGCTTATCTCTGCCTTGACCCCTGGTTGAACAAACACCAACTAAAACTTGGGAAGAGAATCATCCGTTAGTTATCTTTGTGGACAGAGCCTGTACTTGGATGTGCCGAGAAGCTACATGAGCTTCTGCTCCCTGGTGTACTTACTGCACACAGCCCTTTCTGCACAAAGACTATTGCTGCTTCTGAAGTAGGTCCATAAACACGGTACGTACAAGTTAGGAAGCCACAAACCCCGCCAAGAAACCAGCCGCAGTTACCTTCCATGAAGGCTTGCACTGTTTTGTCCACACAGTTGTCAAAATGCTGCAGCACAAGGACAATCTCATTGTTGCTTCTGTTGGGGACTATTGCACGCACCGCGCTGATCTAGAGGGAAGAAAACAGGGTAACATGTAAACCGTTTGCTTTATCCCACACGGAGCCTACAGCAACCCTTCTGCAAGCAGTCTAAAACCCGTAACCGATGACTTCCTTACAAAACTTTAATGTGCCAGGACGATTTAGCCCAAATAAAATTTTGCTTTTGACAGAGCTGCAGTTAGCTCCCAGACAGAAACATATTTCATCTCAGAGAGGAGATGAAGATACAGCGTTCATGAGCTCTTCCACGGCACGTGGTGAGTTAAAGTCTCAGAAGACACATTTACCTTCTCCTTCATGTTTTCAAAGGTTCCTCCTTGGGCCATCACAGTATTGGACTGCACATCAAAAATAAACCCAGATGGATCTGCGAAGACAAAGGAGAGGGAAGCTCTCTTCTGAACAACAGGCACCGAGAGACATTTAGAAAGATATGAAGCAAGAGGTCAGCTCCGAGTTGTTACTTTGCCAAGGAGAAAATTGAAATCCTACGAACGTACGGTGTTCGCTGGCTAATTCTGGCATGTGGTTAGCAGAGGACTATTAGCTGCTGAGAGTAAAACGGATGATATCCCAGCCTTGTTTGAGGACCAGACTCTGTTTAGCCAGGTAACCCCAGTCGAATCTGGTTTGCCAATGCCCCCCACTGAACTCAAGAAGCCGATTCACTCCTCAGCTCTGAGTCAGTTTAAACCAACCAACCATGGATCAAAACCGCAAGCCAAAAAACACAAGCCCCAACAGGGCTGGTGCGAAACAGAAGATCGCTGAAGCAGACCAGACCAGTACCACTCCTCCGTTTCCATATTAATCTTTTACTGAGCCCAGCAACAAAGAGTTAACAAGAGCCTTCGAGCAGCATGGTTAACAATTTCCTCCACCTGGAGATACAAATGGCAAGCAGACTGATAAATGGGTTTGAAGATCTAGCAGCTTGTGTTCCCTGCCAGCTATCATCTCCAAGGTAATGCTTATATGTTCCAAAAGAGACCCATAATTGAGACAGCCATCAGCAACAGGTTTGCTCCCTGCCAGCGAGCAAAGGTCACATAAATCCGCAGGCCCTACCATTTCACCGAGAGACCCTTACGAGTGCCTGGTATCACAAATTTGCGCTCGATTTTCCTGACAAAGGTCTGAGCAGGCTAAATTTCAGGTTTGCTAAAGAAAAGAAATACAGCTGTTCATAGATGTGTTTTATTATGACAGAACATACTTCAAACCAGTATTTTAGCCACATTTAGTCTCGGGAAGAACATGTGTCCCCAGGCAGGGGCCGACGGCAGGACCCCAGCGGTTTTAAGTACTCCTGTTGTGCATCACCAACCCCTTTCCAGGGAGCTCACACGCAGGCACAAAGCCACAGGCAGATTTCCTAGGAGGGCGTTTGCTTGCGTGTGCTTCGATGCCTCGAGCCCTGCACGGAGTCAGGGAAGCACAAGACCACCGGTTCTTCTGCAAAGCTTCTCAGGTGGGTTTCTACAGCTGCCGCTGCCCGGTGGCTTTGGGGACCGCCGCGGGGAAGGGACACTTCCAGCAGGCCAGGGTGCTCTGCGGGGACGCTCGCTTGGTCACTGCCCTTTCTGCTTTAGCTCAGCTGATATTCCAAGCTGCTGATTCATGTTCTTTCCCTCACCTCCTCTAAATAACTCGTACGGGATTTTGAGACACACCATTGACTTCCGCCGTTCCCAGACATTGATGTAGCATTTAAACTGAGATGCCTCCAAATACAGTGACAGAATTGTGAACATGATGGAAAGGTCAGCCTCTTATTAAGGCTACAGATGAACAGTTAAATTCTTCCTCGCGCCACCCTTACCCGTTTCAGCCCCATGAGCAAGATTTTCTCAAGTTTCCCAAGCTCAGAGAAGTTCGAGTTACCAACTTTCTAGTCCTTAATCTTGTAAATGGCTTTCAGACTCCCATCACCGAGTGCGAATTAGCAATCTTTTTTCAAAATCTTCATTGCAGAGCAGCCACCAAGGACCCAGGTGCCAGGAAAGATGAAGTTCAGCTCCCCCATGCAGCACATTTTCAGCTACTCAATCCCATCCCTTTCCCACATCTCCATTTGTGCTTGGTCTTACAGGGGACTGAGCTTGTCGGCACCTCGCTCCGAGCCGCTTCTCCAGCTTCCAGTCGCTTCGCTACGGCCCAAGCCCTCCTGGTGTTAAAATGTTTATCATGCAAAAATTATGCAACAGAGACTACACCGTATACATTTGATATTGCCCTTGAGCGCTCCCAAGCATCATTAAAAGGGCTGCGGGCACTCAGGTCTCTTGTGGCAGTGGGTATTTGCAAGAAGGGACAGAATTTAAAGTGCTCAGGCCCGCGTGGACAGAAGTCTGGCAGCCACCAGCGACTTCAAGATTTTTGAATTAACAACCTTGTGGGAAAGGAAAACTCCCTCCCAAAGCCAGGGCTCAGACTATGCATGTCATGTCTGACATGACGAGTCAGACAGACACTCAGACTGATCTCTGTTGCATTAAAACATACACCATGCAGTGCTACCCTGTTGATTTGATGTGATAAACCCCAGAGACGACGCCAATGACCTTAATTGCTTCTCTGTTCATAACTGCATCCTCCAGAAAAATGAGGTGGTAAGAAGTCATTCATCCCAAATCATTTACTTTTGTGTTTCAGTGCTATTTATTGGACTAATCAACACAGGATCTCTTAAATAGAAACACTAACGATGCCAGGAAGAATCCACCCTACCAAATATCAGTCTGCTCCTCCCGTAACCCCGCTCATTGGTTCCTTCTGTATGAAACACGTGCAACGATTAAAACTACAGACCTAACAAATGCCTGCTCTGCTCCCTGGGACACACAAAATAAAACAACTTCACACCCGACACCTCGAGGAAGTCGAAACAGGGGCCGCTATTTCCCCCTCAAGCTCCAATCCAAGCCGAGCCCTGGCTCTCTTTTGAGCCCCAGCAGGCAGTCATTTCATAAGGAGACACAGAAAAGAAATAAAAGCACCAGCCTGACAGCTACGCAGACTTTGTCCCAACCAGCGTCACAGAGGACACTTTATGAAAGCGTACAGCGAGATTACATGTATGCATTTAGCTCCTCTGAACCCATCCAGCACTTCATCCCCACCGCACCCATGTGCCAGCTCATGGAAAGTTCGCACGGTAAAATAGCGTACGAAACTAAAAAAAAATCCCGCTCCGCACGCCAGGTTCACCCTCCTGCCCCAGCCAGGACACTCGCAGGCAGACGGCTTTGGGGAATTGGACAGCATATACACTTAAAGTGCTACGCAATCAAGATTCAGTTAAACCGTGAAACATTTATAGACTCTGTGGCTTTTCAGGTCAACGGTAACCGCGCCGGCTCTCCCAGGGATAGCGCGGGAGACCTTGGCTAATGTGAAATAAAAAGCTCTTAAAGAAATGGCACCTCGCAGCTCTCTCGGAGCATCTCCCATTTGCTCTAATTACAAGCATCTTCAGCAGTCCCTGCGTTGTGAGAATCAGGAGATGTCTGTGCCCAGGACTGCAGAGGTGACTGGACAGGAATTAATGCATCTTCCCAGGACAGAATAAGGAAGCCAGAATATCATTATTCTATCAGTCTGTGCTTGCAGTCATACCGTCACACCACAGTACCCACAAATATCGGGGGGGGTTGGAAATCAGGATTTCCGACACAAGTGCTACATAAGAGATTACATCCGTGGGAGCCTTCCATGGTTTCACGGCTCCCAGGGCACCAGGCATTGCACTTGAAGCAAATGGACCACCCCAGGCTGCATTTCACATCTCGCACGTGTCGTGCTTTTCCTTACAAATTACATCAACACATACTGCTATTTTTGTCTTGTAAGAACAGTTCTTGCTAACAGGCAACAGGGGTACCAACGCTAAGCTCTCTCCTCACGAATTAGAAGTAAGGACTAAATTGGGGTTAGAATCAATATCCCCGGGTTTGCTGCTGTCGAGACAACACTTCATTGATATCAGAAAAAAACCTACATAGAAACGCTAACTTTCTCCATGATCCAAGGGGAAGAACATCACTATCACACACCACCCTAAGCCCTCCCTTCCCCAAAATACATTAAGATATTTTAGCGGGTCTGTTGGGTTACTAAGCTGTCATCGCTCAATTTCTGTCCCTGCTTGCTGCCTGGGTGCAAAGTCGGGGCTTGGTACCTCAATCAGCTGTTGCGGAAACTATTTTAATGCCCCAAGGACAGCCCTGTGATATTCCTGCAGCGCCCAGCCAGCCCACGGAGGTGGCAGCTGCACTTCAGAGTCTTGTCTCAACAAGAAATGCCACTTTCTTGCTTATTTTCTCAAACAGATTTCAAGGGGCCAAGCATGCAACATGGCCTTCTCAGTCCCAACTTGATATAGGAAAGCGATCGGTTCACCAGGGTGTAATTACAAAAAAACTTGCTGTGTTTCAGACAGAATAAGGCTACGCAGGCAAGAGATGGACTCACAATTTGAAGAGTTCATTCTGAGGTGAGCAAATTAAACCTTCCAGACACCCGATCTCCAGCAGAAGCTGGATGGCTGCTGGATGGCAGCGGAAGAGTTAGCCCTTGTATTAATGCAGGCTACCTTCCCAATGTAAGGCCGTATTCGTTTAAGGGCTTGGAAGAGTGGGGAAAAAAAGCAATTAAATATGGAATAAAAATTAACTTCTTGCAAAGCAACTAAAATATGCCCAAAGTTATGCTGCTAAAACCGGGTATTTCTGCCCGACACAAAAAGTGGGTATTTTTGCCACAAAGGCAGGGACCCTGCAGACACAGCTCTCCTCAGCACCCGTCCTGCTTCCCAGGGGCCGGGCAAGCACTTGGAGCACAGGTCTAATCGCCCCCGTGGTGTCACCGACCTGGTTTAGCCGAGGCAGGCACGCTGCCATTTCCCGGGCACCATCACAGCTGCAGTTTTAACCTGCGCTCCTCCTTCTGCTTTGGACACACAAGCAGTGAAGCAAGGCAATCAGCTTTCAGTGGAGCTAAGGCAGCGAAGCCAAACAGAGAGCCATTAAGGTAATTCAAACTGCAGGACACTGTCTTCCCCCTCCCATCTAATTTCCATCTACACATAAAAAAATGAAAAATTAAATTAAACCTGCGCATTTCCAGAGCATCGCACTCAGCAGAGTGATGCAGCTGAAGTTCCCATGAATTCCTGACATCACCTGCGTCCTCGGACTGCACCCGAGCTCACTCACAAGCCAGGATCCAATTTATCAGGTTACAGAACACATGCTCAATATTCGCCTTTGTGCATTTTCAACATAACTCACAGCAAGTGCTGCCTTGCAGAGTAACTCTGCAATCTCCCGGTTTGCCGGTTCTACCAGAAGTTATCCGGACACAGACCGAGCAAATAGCTTGCAGCCACCCCAACAGGCAAAGCCTGGTTTCTGCAGAGCAGTATCTTCTGCTTGATTAGTGTGTTGTTAAACAAAGTACGAGCTTAAAATGAAATTTCTGCCACATTTGGGCTTTTTGTAAAGGCTCTGGTGTGCAGGCTCCCTGCTGCTTAACACCGCTCCAGCTGAAACCCTCCCTTCCCAGCGACTGATACCAAAAACCTTTTGCCTTTACCAAATCCACATAGGGCAGTTTTCCATCAATTGAAATGGCTCCTTGATGTATCCCGATGAGTAGGAACCCGAGCGCTGTTTTATTCAGGAACCTGGCATGCCTAAAACCGTGGCTGACGTCCAATGGAAACAAGATTTATGTGATTGCTTTGTATCCTGGGGTCACCAGTCATTCCTGAGCCTGGTGGCTGCTTTCACTCAAATCAATTAATCGAGTCAGAAGGGGGGACGAGAGGGAGCGCACATGCTTCGCGTCGGGGGAAAAACAGAAGCACTAAGAATCCAAGATCACTTCAGACAGCAGCAAACCAACAAACCTACTAGACTCTGGGGAAGTATTTATTTAGAGATCTGGCATCACTGAGACCACCTTTCCTTCGAATTTCTAAATTATCCCTTATAGAGTATACTAAAGCTGAAATGAGCCATCCAGTACAACCCAGACACGGACCTACATGTGGATGCGCGCATTTGGATTTTGAATGCGGATAATTACATGACTGGTTTACAGACTGAACTGTTTTCTCCTCAGCATAGATCTTTTGAGTAAAGGGTTATTTACAGCCAGTAATATTCAGGAGTAGAACATGATTCTGTGCCCAAACTTTGCATACACATTTCCGCAAGACTTAAAAATACCCTTCTGAATAGCTCAGATGTTCACTCTGTTCTGTGGCACTTCTTAGAAGAAGAAACAGGTGGGCTTCTGATTCGGTTTCAAAACTGCTGCATTATTAAAAATAGGTCTGTCTCATTCCCTCTCTCTCAACGCTTCTCACCGGCCCTTTGTTACACTGCAAAGGGGTTTTGTTTTGCTTTCAGAAAGAAAGAGAAACTGAAGAGACACCCCTTACCTGGCCAAGGTACGCTCCTTTACAGAGGACTGGAAAATATTTGTTCACTACATTAACATTCTAGAGCAACAGAAAAGCAGTAATTGAAAATTCAATCACAGTCCAAACAGGACAGGGCACAGCCAGAAGAGTCTGCAGCTTTAACTCTCACCTTCCCTTACGTCCACACTGCCACTGCAAGGCAGACTGGAGATGAGCTTCTTAACAAAGCAGGGCGTATTTTATATCCCCGGTGGCGGAGTGAATTAAAGCCTACTCTGCATTCCTGCTCGGTGTCAAATATTTATGTCCAAGATCCCTTTACTTTTCTTTAGGAACCCAATACATGCCAGCGCTTCCCAGCGGGTTCCCTCTCTGACACACCGAGAGCAGCAATTGTGCCAGCTTTCTCGTTCGGCTGGGGATTTGCCAAACCCCTGAATTCCCACAGAGTAACAGCTTCCCGTGTTTTCCCCCAGTTCTCTCCTACAGATTTCTCTTGCTGTTCCCCCACCTAGACCCGTTAATTCTCCTCTGCTGTTTCAAGGTGTGTTTTTCTCTCCACATGTACTCAGCAACAACGATTGCTGGGCTCTGTTTCCAGCATTAGAGGGAAGTCGATTTCTTAATGACTTGTGCTGAGGCTTCCAAGAGCACAGATACAAATACAGCGTTTTAAAAATCACTCAAAAATTATCCTATACAATAATTTCCATAACTGTTACTAATTGCTTTGAATCATGCATGGATCTAGCTGTCAGAGGACGGCTGGGCTCCTCAGGTAGACACCGTTTCTATGCCAAAGCTGCTAGAAAAAAAATCTACAGAGAACAAAAGCTCTTCTCTTGAGGTAGAGGACATGAATTGTCAAACCCATTCGCCTTAAATTATTAATTAGTAGTCAGTTCAAATAAAAAGAGAACCGTAACCCTCAACCCCCCTTCTCCCCCACCACACACACACTTTGGAATTAATGTTTCACACACGACAAATAAGATCTCTCCCTGAAATAAGCTGCTTGACGCCAGAACAGCTTTGCCACTTAACATGCGATGGCAGGAAAAGGAAAACCAGCCTGTGTATCTGAAGACAAAAGCAAGGGAAAAAGCTTCTCGCAAACTTGCTCGTTGCCCTTCTGTGCCTATCTCAAAGCAAAAAGATTTAAATAGGTCTAGTTTGAATCGCATCCCCAAGAGGCGAGGACCTGAGCTGAGCTATCCCACCTCGATTCGATGGCTTGTTTCTTAACTGGATTCCTGGCAAGCAGTTGCCACAGACAGGACAAGCAAATCCAAGACAGAAGCCTGCCCCAAAACCCCACGGGGCACCCCGAGAGGGTGGACAAGGGCTGCCTGGGAACAAGACTGAGTTTTGGGAGCGTTAATCCCATGCGGGAGCCAGATACCACTCAAATTCGTCCTGGCCCTACCCAGTGAGGGGAAGTCGTGCACCAACTGGGGACCCCAGTAAAATAAAAAAGTTTGGCTCTGCAACTCTTCAACTACTAAATAGTATTTTTTTTTCTCCTGTTGCCTGACTGTGAAAGTGATGCAATATTAACATTATACAGGAACTCGTGAAATCAGAACTGTCCAGCTGGACAACTGAAATGCTACTAAAAATGTCACAAAACCCAACAGGTTATATGATGTCACTAAGATAGTGACAATAAGCTGTCAAGTGACACTAGCAGCATTGAAAGGAGTATAGCAAAAGCAATTAACCCCTTTCCTAATTGATAACTTGGGAATCAATAGTGCTGTTTATTGGCATTTGATTATATCACATTCACATGCATCTTACCTTTCGTATTTTGCTTTTTAGACATCTCAGAGTGTTTGCTCTAATGTCCAGCTACACAGGAGGGGGAAAAAATAGAGTCCTCGCCCTTGAGCAACGTAGCTGGCAGTTGCAATTCACACACCGCCTTGTATCAACGCGGGAAACGGCAGATATCTGGTTTGGGATGGCAAAATCCCAGCTGCGAGGGCAAACGGGGTCTGGAGTTGTCAGAAATCTGCTGACAGGCCAGCAGAGCCCTACAGCTCCTTCCTCTGAAAAGCAGCTTCTTGTCACGAAGCCTGACTGCAGCAGTTGGTATCGGTCTTTTCAGGTTCTGAAAAAGAAAGAAGAAAAAAAAAAAGGAAATAAGAAAATTGTTACTGTACTAGCCAAGGCATACCTCGAGCCTCCCAGCTTGTCAGAGCCGTCTTGCTCATGCTTTTTAAGAGCAAAATTTGTATTTTGTTTCAAGGCATGGTGAAACAGCTAGCCAGAAAAAAAGCAACATTAAATATAAAGCAACAAGATCCCTACAGACTTGGTACAGTTTCAACAGGCTTAATTCAAAGCTACTGTAAGACACTGTCACTTAAGCATGCAAGCAGTAGAACCAGGGAGGTTTAGAACCCATCATAAAAAAACCATTTACACAAATGCCAGCATTTACGGACGTAAGAGCCATCAGACAAAGTGGACCAAGAGCGCGGTTCCTGCACTCGGTGACAACACTTGTGACAGCGCGAACTCTTGGCTCTCTCGTGCGTTAATGCAACCAGCATTGCGGGGAAGGCACAATTCGCTTTGCTGCCAGCACCCAAAAGCACACAAATTTTAAACGCTTTCTCTGCTTATTTCAACAGAGCACGAACCACAAACCTCCCCCACCGAGGGGGTGCAGGGGCAGCTCCGCGTGGCATTACATACGTGTATTTTCCTCGTGCTCCCGGTGCTCCTGATTTAAGGAGGCAGCGAAAGCAGGGGCGGCAGGCACCACATCAAGTACGATGACAGGTTAAACAAAGAACAACAGGATACACAAGGTAAGGAAACAATAGAGACCTCTCTGCCACAGCAAACCCGCCTCACCCCAAGAAAGAATCTGGCCCCCATGACAAAACCTCACAGCCATATTCACAATGTAGCAGGAAGAACACAAAAATTGCCGTTTCAATATGTAAAAAGCAGGTACCTGAAAATGCAAAATTTTTTAGTAAACATCAGGAGAGCTTGTACATTTTAGCAAAACCCACACGCTCTTGAAAATGAAATGACAGCATTGAGAAACACGCATCTAATTTGCTCCAGAATTAATTAAGTTCAACTCCCGTCCACCCTGATGATCAGGATTATTTTTAGGCGTATGGTTCACAACTCTGAGGAATGCAGCAACGCTCCTGCAACACAAGAACCCGCGACACTGCCCCAGGGTTCATCGACAGGGTCCTAACGAGCCTATTTTGATTCAAAAATAGACGTTTCCTATCATTAGAATTTTCCTTTATTAGCTACACAGGAGTTCAAAACTTATTTCTAACCAGCGACCCTAGCAATCTAAATCTGAGACAGAGCCAACACTCGCCGTCTGCGCAAAAAAGACTGCGCAAAAGATTTTTTACCTGCAAACAGAGTCCCAAAACGAGAGGTGGTGACAAACTCCTGCCTCCCCGCCTTCAGCTCTCCGAATTCAATGCCTTCATTCGTTCTGATGCCTCGAGGCACTAAATACCACCTCATAAAAATTGTGGCATTTGAAACTCTGCTCAAAAATACAGAAGCCAGAGAATTTAGTGAAGGATTAAGCTGCTGTATCGGGATGCGAGCGGCCCCCGAGCTCGACGCCTGGAGACTGCCGGCAGGTCGAGCTCTGCCAGCCGTGCTAGCGTGGCCGATGTGCTTTGGTTTGCATGATTACACCCAAGTTTCAGTTCCCAGCCTGACTGCATTGTGTCCACGACCAGGAAACACTCTGCAGGCAGCGCAGCCATCCAGCTGCTGGCAACCTCCGGCACCTCCTGTGATTTTAAGATAACGTCGGGTTGCGAGAAGGAAAGTGCTCACGCACTGACCTATGATTCCAGAGTTAAATGCCTTCGGTATATATCGCTCAGAGCTTTAAAAACAAACAAAACAAACCCCAAAACTGTGCTTTAGAGTCTTTATAATTTCATTTTTTAAATAAAGACGAGCATGCTTTAATCCAGAGGGAGCGTGGAAATACACAGGTACTGACAAAAGCCTGTAACACGCGCTTGAGAGTACTTTACGTGAACTCCCTCAAGTTGCCTCAAACTTAATTCAAGAAACAACGGAACACTTAAAAACTGCCTCTGCACGTACATCCCCGACAAGCAAATAACTGCAAGAACACTTCATTCAGACAAAGTCGAGAAATAAGCTGTAAAAACCAAAAGTTGCCAGTAAAGAAGTTATCAGGAAATCTGAAAAAGCCTGAAACACACTACACCTTATCACCCAAGAAATATACATTTACCCACTTCAAAGGAGAAAAATAAACAGTAATTAAGTCTTGGAGGGAAAACAAACAACATACAGCAGGTTCTGAATTACTCTTTGGCAAGCTAAACTCTAAGCACAAAAGTAATAAAATAATGGACTGGAAACAAAACCCCACTGATATATCTGATGAGTGCAAAATGGCAAATCTTTACTCCTTGATGATGCAATTAATATTTCATCCGATATACCCCGTGGTAAGAATCCAGAGCCAGACAGTCAAAAGCAGCTCCGGCTCATGTCAGACTCGGGGTTCAGGCTGCTGCGTGACCTGCCTTTAACTCCGTGTCTCTCACGGCAGATCCGCTGGAAATTTCAACACAGCTACTAGCTGTGAACCTTAAACAGATCAGCGCAAGAAGGCTGTAAAACACACAAGCATTTTTAAAACCCAAGTGGAAACTTCAAGACCGGTAAAATAGCAGAAGTTAATGCAAGTTCAAATAAACTCGCTATAGGCGGCGAGCTCCTTCAGATACGGGCAATATAAGGCATATACAGGGCACCGTACGTGTCTGCAGAAACAGTGAAGCATCAATACAAAAACATCAAGAAATCTACCCGCAGGATTAAAAACAAAATATTGTAGTTATAACAGAATTGATGGGGGAGCAATATAACCCGCAGAAACCCAACCCCCTCCCGTTACGGACAGAGCAACCAAACTCCTCCCAGAGCCGCCAGCGTTCAGCTGACGACATAAAACTTTTCCAAATCACCTTGGCAATGCACATTATCGTTAAAGGCACAAATATCGGCATATTCCATCTAATTTAGAAAGAAGGAACACATTCGAAATTTTACAGACAGCAAGTCAAAAAAGAAACGACTTCTAAATCCCCCACCCATGGCATTAGCTTGCCGTGCTATTCTTGCTCCGTCTAGACAGATTATTTCAGTAAACTTTCGGAACTCGATAGCTCCCTATTTGAAGGAAAAGAAGATAAACAGTGAGAAATTTGTCTGGATTTTTTTATTAGTCTATGGAAGATGCTTTTGCTGAGAAATCCGGAGTTCTGAAGAATAAATAAATCTGCTTCTTGGGAGGGTTTTTACCACGGTTGTTTTGGGATCTCGGGCAGGCGGCACGGTGGGCTGTCCCCAGCCTCCGCCTCGCGCCCGGCTGGAGCATAATTCACACTGTACAGTAGCATCTGGCTAATTGGCTTTTGAGTTAAGTAGTCCCTTACCAAGCTATTTTAATCTTGTTGATCGAGCACGTCAGAGTCGTCTCTGTGAGTACACACAACAGCATTTCAGTAGAATAAATTGTCCTGTTTGTAATTTATAATCACTCTCAAATAAAAATCCATTTTCCAAGACTCCAGCACCTCAGAGGACCCGGGTGTTTACCTACAGCACTGGACCCCCTCTCTGTAACACACTCACGCAAGAAGGGAATTAACTCAATTTAACAGCGTGTCCGGAAAAAAAAAAGCGACAAACACACTAGAAATTCAGGAACTTATTCGACCTGTCATGGAACACAACCTGGAGGAGCAGGTTTAATCTGCCCACTGTGCACAGGAACACGCTGACACCCCAAATTTCTATTGCCTTTGCTGGGTGCTGCCAGCCCTGACTCACGGCACAAACACAGCCTGGTTTTTCCCAGACCTCTGCTGAATCCCTGGGGAATTTACGCAGCGCTGAAACCCTGAGACTTGGAGGTTTTTCGGCAAATACCTGTTAAGTTACAGCAGACCAAAAATAAGCCTGTTCATCTCTCATGTTCAACAGATGCCGCAGTCGTTTCTGTTCGAAGAACTAAGTTTTTTGCCCTGAAACAGACCACGAAACACGTCAGGCCAACGTTTTAATCAAAGCCAGGCAGCTTTATTACCCCGCATCTGAAAGGAAGGAAGCGCATCGTTCAGCAGCGAGCACAGCACAAGCCCAACTAACTTGGTTGGGTTTTGGGTTGTTTTTTTTTTTTCCCCTTTCCCCCCCCTCAAATCGAGACAATCTGTTTTCAGAAGCTCCTTCCACCGAACAATGGCTCGGTCAGAGCACGCGGGGAAGGAGGAGCACGGCCTCCTCGCCTCTCCGAGCACAGGTCCGGGAAAGTCTAACGCCAGCGCCCACAGCCAAATCCCTGCCTGCACAAAGCAGCTTCTTTCTCTATCCCGGACAAGTCCTTTCATGGTACTGGATGAAGGATCGTAAAATTGTACGATACAAAGAACCATTTTAGGATTTAAAAAAAATAGTTTCTTAATATCACTCTTGGGGTTTGGGGTTTTTTTTTGTTATTTTCAGTATTTCCTCAGGAATGAACTGAACATTTAACCTCAGAGATAATTAGCTGTCTATATTCTGTTTAAATCCACACATTTATTGTTCTTTCACCAAATGCATTATGCAGAGCACGACTGGGCATTAGCTATTCTCAAACATCTACCTCTTAGAAGCTAATTGTGTATCAGTTTGCAGCACAAAGAAGTAAAACTACGTACTTCAGATGACAAAACATTGCCGCATCTATTCCGATGATGCTACAAAATCCCACCCCGTGCGTTTACAAATACTTAAACAAGATAAAAGAGCAGACCACTGGGTTTTGTGTTCTTCAGGAGGG
>NW_026114202.1:331350-406904 GCF_018139145.2 Gymnogyps californianus | reverse complement strand
GGCCGAGACCCCCCCTCACCCCCCCCTCGCCCCCCAGGTCCTGGTGTCGCAGCAGGTGGAGGTGGGGGCCGGCAGCGTGTCCCCGGCCGGGGGGACGCTGCCCCCCAGCCCACGGAGGCACCGGGGGAGGAGGAGCGCGGGGCTGGGGGGCTGCGCCAGCGCCTGCTCCCCGCTGACAGGTAGGGCTGGGGGGCGTGAGCCCCCCACCCCGGGAGCATCCAGCCCCCCCCCCCCCCCGGGAGCATCCAGCCCCCATCCCCACGTCTGCTCCGGTTGCAAACCCCAGCCAGGGCGGGGGGGGTCCGGGCGTGAGCCCCCCGGGGAGCCCAGGGCCGAGACCCCTCCCCGTGCCGGGGGTCCGGGGGGGGTGCTGACCCTCTGCCCCCGCAGCCACCCGGAGCCGGCGGAGGGTCCCCTGGGCCGGCTGCAGCTCACGCTCTGGTACCACGGGGACGAGCGCAAGCTGGTGGCCATCGTCCACGCCTGCAGGTGAGGCCGTGCCTGGCAGGGGCTCGGGTGGGGGGCTCGGGGCTGGGACCCCCCTGCTGAGCCGTGTGTTGCCCCCCCCCAGGAAGCTGAAGCCGGTGTCGAAGGAGCTGCCCGACCCCTACGTATCCCTGGTGCTGCTGCCCGACCGCAGCCGCAGCACCAAGAGGAAGACCGGCGTGCAGAAGAAGACCCTCAACCCCGACTTCAACGAGAGGTGAGGCGGGGGGAGCCTGCCTGGTGCTGCCCAGTACGGTCCAGTGCTGCCCAATACGGCCCAGTACAGCCCAGTCTCCCCAGGTTCGAGTGGGACATGTCCCTTGAGGAAGCCTCGCGGCGCAAGCTGGAAGCTCACGTCAAATCCACCCTGTCCTTCATGTCGCGGGAGAAGGAGGCGCTGGGGAAGGTAGGGGGGGGTCTGGGGGGGGCCCGGGGGGGCTGGGGAGCCCCTCTGAGCCTTTGCTCTCCCCCAGCTCCATCTGGACCTGGCGCAGGTGGATCTGTCCGAGGGGGGAGCCCACTGGTGAGTGGGGGCTGGGGTCCTGGGGGGGATGGGAGGTCTCTCGGGGCTCCCCATGGGTCTCTCGGTGCTCCCCGTGGGTCTCTCAGGGGTGGGGGGCTGTGTCGTTCCCCCCCTCCCCGTGCCCCCTCACCTCTCTCCCCCCACAGGTACGAGCTGAGCAGCCCCTAGAGCTGGGGCCCCCCCCCGGGCCCCCCCATCCCCGCTGTGCCTGGGGCAGTGGGAAGGGCGAGGGGGGCCGGGCCCCCAGCTGCTCCTGCCGCCTCCCCACCGCCCCCCGCCTCGCCACTGACCAAAGACGCGCCGGGCGGGGGCCAGGCTGGGCCCCCCCTGTGCCCCCCCAGACTGTTACGTACCTCGTGCCTTTTGCCTACCAAGGAGCCTCCCGGCGCGGGGGGCCGGCCTGGGGTTCTGCCCCCGGCCCCCCCCCCCCGGGAAGACGCTTTTGTTAGAGCCGCTGCCACCGCCGCCGTGCCACCGCGCCACCGCCGCGCCGACCCCCTCGCTGCCTTCCCGGGGGCTGCGTCCCCGCGTCGTGTGTCCCCCCCCCGCGCTAATAAAGGAGGGAGGAGACGGCGGCGGCTTCGTGTGGTCCTGGGGTCCCCGGGGGAGCCTTGGGGTCTGCGGTGTCCCCCCGTGTGCCGTCCTCCCACGGGCTTCCCCCGTGGGTGTCCCTCGTGGGGCGCTCCCCATCTTGGTTTCCTTCGCTTGGGGTGTCCCCGTGGTGGTGTCCCTGGTGGGATGCCACCCACAGGGTGTGGTCCCCGTGGTGATGTCCCTATCGGGATGCCGTTCATGGGGTGTGGTCATTGGGGTGTCCCTGTTGGGGTGCTGCCTGTGGGGTGTGGTCCTCAGGAGGTCCACCTGTGGGCCGACGCCCATCCTGGTGTCCCCACTGCGGTGTCCCCCATGGGGTGCTGTCAGGGGATGCTCCCTACTGTGGGGTCCCCGTGGGGTTGTCCTCTGTTGGGGTGTCCCCCGTGGGGTACGGGCACTGGGTTGTCTCCCAGTGGGGTGCTCTCCATGGGGTGTGGCCGTTGGGGTGTGGCCCCTGGGGTGCCCGTGGGGGTGTGCCCCATGGCGGTGCCCCCCCCCGACCCCGCTCCGTGCCCATCTATAGACAAAAAAATCACCCCCGGGAGAAAGGGCGTGGCCTCGCCTCTCCCCGCCCTCCTCATGCATAATGCATCGCGTAATTAGCGCGCGGTGACGCAGCCGGCGCGCGGCCAATGGGCGGGCGGTGACGCCGGTCGGTAGAAAGCGCCCGCCCGCCGCCCGCGGCCCAGAGCGCGGAGCAGGGACGGGAGCGGCAGCCGCCATGGTGGGGCACTGGCACCGGGCACCGGCGTCGGGCACCGGCACCGGCACCGGCTGCCGCGGGCGGGGGATGCGCGGGGGGATGCGCGGGCGGGGGATCCGGGGGGCACAGGGGCGGGGGTCGCGCCGGGGGGGCGGCTGGGGCGGGGAAGCGGGGCGGGGGCTCGGCGGGGCGAGGGGGGGGGGTTCGGCGGGCACCGGGCGCGGCCGGTGGCGCCGTCCCCGAGGGCGCGGCCGGCTGGTGCCGCCGCCGGTGCCGGTACCGGTACCGCTGACCGCCGCGCTCTCCCCGCAGTGCGACTTCTCGGAGGAGCAGACTGCGGGTGAGTGACCGGCACCGGGCACCGGGCACGGCGGTCCCCCCCCCCCCCAAGCACGGGGCACAGCCCCCGGGACCGGCCCCGCCGCCCCCAGCGCTTCCTGCGCGGCCGCGGGCGGGGCCTTTCCCGGGGCAAAGTCTCGCCCGGGCGGGGCCGTTCGTGCCAGCGGGGCCGGGGGGGGGGTGCGGGCCGGGAGGGGTGCGGGACCGGGGGGATGCGGGGCCGGCCCAGGGGGCGCGGGGCGGGGGGGGGGGGAACGGACGGGGACGCGGGCCCCTTTTGCGCCATTTGCCCTTATATGGGCATAGCGCGGGGCCGGGCCGCGCATTCCTGCGGGGTGGGGCCGCCCGGACGCCCGGGTTCCCTCCCGGTTGGGGCGGGAGCGGCCCGGACGCCTGGGTCCGTTTCGGGCGGGGGCAGCATCCCGGGCGCGACCTGCATCCCGGCCGGCGTCGGGTTCCACCGGGAAACCGGATCCCGCCCGGGAACGAAACCCAACCCGGGGCCGGGAGGGGGGCCAGGGTCCCGGGGGGGGGCAGGTAATGGGTCCCCAAGGTGCGGGGGGTCCCAGGGATGCAGGCTGTGGGGTCCCATCAGTGTGGGGTCTGTGGATGCAGCGTCCGTTGGGATGGGAGGTCTGGCGGCGGGGGCGGGGGGGGATCCCGGTGTGGGGGGGGTCCCGGAGGTGCTGACGCGGGGGGGGTCCGGCAGAGTTCAAGGAGGCGTTCCAGCTCTTCGACCGCACGGGGGACGGGAAGATCCTGTACAGCCAGTGTGGGGATGTGATGCGGGCACTGGGCCAGAACCCCACCAATGCCGAGGTCATGAAGGTGCTGGGCAACCCCAAGAGCGATGGTGAGTGGGGGACCCCCCCCCCCCCAACTCCCCAGGACCCCCCGCCCCCCCCCGGCCCCCACCCACGGCCTCTCTCCCGCAGAGATGAACCTGAAGACGCTGAACTTCGAGCAGTTCCTGCCCATGATGCAGACCATCGCCAAGAACAAGGACCAGGGCTGCTTCGAGGACTACGTGGAGGGGCTGCGGGTCTTCGACAAGGAGGGCAACGGCACCGTCATGGGGGCCGAGATCCGCCACGTCCTCGTCACCCTGGGTGAGCGTCACTCCCCTGGGTCCCCGAATCCCTGCGAGCCCTCAGGGACCCCTCGTCCATCCCTGAGGACCCCCAAAGCCCAGCCAGCCCCAGGGACCCCCATGAGCTCCCGGCCAGTCCTGGGATCCTCGCAAGCCCGCAGCCAGCCCCAGGGACCCCCCAAAGGCCCGCAAGCCCTGGGGACCCCCGGTGTCGTCCCCTCCATCACCCCGGGGTGACGTGGGCTGTCCCACAGGCGAGAAGATGACGGAGGAGGAGGTGGAGCAGCTGGTGGCCGGGCACGAGGACAGCAACGGCTGCATCAACTATGAAGGTGAGGGCTGGGGGTGCTGGGGGTCCCGGGGTGCTGGGGGTCCCGGGGGGCTCGGCCGCGGCCCCACTCCCTCCCTGACCATCATGTCTCCTTCCTTCCTCCCAGCGTTTGTGAGACACATCTTGTCAGGGTGACGCCGCAGGGGTACGCCTCCCCCCCGCTCCCCTCAGTTACTTACAGTTTTTTTTTTCCTTCCTATTTTTTCGATGGTGTCTTTTTTTCTTTTTTTTTTTTAAAGAAAAAAAAAAAAAAAAAGGCCGCCTGGTTTGCGCTCTTGCCCTTGGTGCAGCCCCCAGCCCCGCATGCCCCTCTGCATGGAGCCCCCCCCTGCGCGCTGGGGCCGGGACGTGGGTGCTGGCGTGGGTGGGGGGGGCCGGTGGAGCCCCCCCGGCAGCGAGGGCCGCGGCGTCGGGCCGGGGCTGCAGCGACGCCGGTTCCTCCCTGCGCTCTTCAGCCATTTGACTTTGGTTTTCCTGCCTCTCTCTGGGACAAGGGCTGGGGGGGCCCGGCAGACTCCCCCTCACCCCGCTCTCCCCCTTTCTCTCCGCAGAGCTGGTCCGGATGGTGCTGAGTGGCTGAAGACCCCTCGTGTCGTCCTGTGTCCCCCCCATTGCTCTGGGTTTTGTGCCTTTTCCCTCATTTTCCTGCCACAGCCACCATGCCCCCCCCAGCTCCCCCCCCCCCCCCCCGCTCCTGGCCCACCGGCTAAGTTATTGCTCCACGGCATCAAATAAAGTGTCGGAAAGGTGACGCTGGGTCCGTGAACCTCTGTGTGTCCCCCCATGGCCCCCCCAGACAGATTCTGCACCACAAGGCTGTTTCTTCCCGCCCCGGGGACTTGGAATTTTATTTTTGTTGGTTTTTTTTTTTAAAAAAAAAAAACAAACCAAAACCAAAACGGAAGGAGGAGGGGCTGGCAATGGCGAAGGAGCTGGGGGGGGGATGCCCATGTGCCAGGTGGGACTGGAGCTGTCTCATAAATAGCCGGGGGGGAGCAGGGTCCCCGGCCCGCCTGGGGAGACCAACACTTAAATAAAATCCGGGACAATCATAAAAAAATACCAAAGCTGGGGGGGTCGGGGGGGGCTTCCTTTGGGGCGCCTTGCAGGGGCGGGAGGGCCGGTCTCCCCGGGCCGGTGGCGGGGTTGGGGGGGCTGCGGCGTCCTCGGCCCCGGCGGGGGCTCACTGCGTGGGGGGGACGGGGGTGGCCGTGCTGGGGCTGGGCGCGATGGGGTCCGTCTGCAGGGGGGGCCTTGGTCTGCAGGGAGAGAAAAGAAAGGGCGGGGGGGGGTCACATCTGGGGGGGGCAAGGGGGTGCACGAGCACCTCTTGCCCCACAGCTCCCGGGAAGGGTTGAGCCCCCCACCCAGCCCCATGCCCGCGAGCGGGTTCCCCCTCCCTGAGCCGCTCCCGGTGGGTCCCCCCCTCCCCGTCCCCGGCGGCCCCCCACGCCCCCCCCCATGTCTCACCTGCGAGGAGGCCGGGGTTGGGAAGGAGGCTTCCCTGCACGGCGGCCACGATGGCGGGGCTGTGCGCGGCGGCCGAGCCCCCCGCGAGGTGCGGCAGGGCCAGGCCGGGTGGGTGGGTGGGGGGGGGCAGCCCCCCGGACGGCATGCTGCTGGCGAGGGCCCCATGCAGCGGGAGGGCGGGCGGGTTAGCGGGGAAGGTGGCGCCGAGGGGCTCGGCGGGGGGGTTAGCCATGCTAAATGGGATGGCGGATGGAGGCAATCCGAAGGGCAGGGCCGCGGGCGCATTACCGGGCACGGCGGGGTGGCCGCTGCCACCGAGGCTCCCAGCCAGGCTCTGGGACGGCGGCTGCTGCCCGGGGAACGGCGCCGGGGCTGCGGAGAGAGATGGGGCGGGGGGGGGGTTGTCAGTGCCGAGCCCCCGGCGTCGAGACCCCGCCACCCACGCACATCCCCCCAACACCCAAGCAGCCCTTGGCACCCCGACTCACCGTGTGGGACAGCCGGGGCGCCCGGCGGCGGGGGCGGCTGCGGCGGGGGGGCCCCGGGCAGCGGCTGCCCCACGGGCTCAGCGGGGGCCACCATGGCGGGGGCAGGCGGCGCGCCCAGCGGGTGGGCGGCGGGGCCAGGGGGGCGCCGGCGGCGGCGGCGGCGGGCAGGGGCTGGGCCCCCGGCGGCAGCGGGGGCGGCTGCTGCTGCTGCTGCTGCTGGAGGTGCTGGAAGTGCTGCTGGCGGGCGCGCATCTCCGCGTACTTCAGCTGCTCCATGTGGAAGGCCTGACGGTCCGCCAGCAGCTGCTGCCGCTGGTACTCCAGCTGGGGGGAGACACGGGGGGGTCAGCAGGGGATGCTGGAGTGGGGGCAAGCGCCTGGCTCCCCCCCCCTCCACCACCACCATCACTCACGGCCTCGCGCTCCCGGTCCATGATGGTCTCCAGCTCCTCGAAGTGCCGCAGCTTGATCTCCAGCTTCTTCATCTGCGTCTCCACCAGCAGCGCCACCAGCGACTTGATCTTACGCTCCTCCACTGCCGCCAAGTGCTGCGGGGGGCACCGGCACGGGGGGGTCAGCACCCACACCCGGGCTGCACACCCCCCCCCCGCCTCCAGCCCTGACCTCAGCCCCTCACCTTGGCCTTCACGGCGGCAGCGGCCAGGGCGGCGGCGGCGGCGGTGGAGAGGTTCCCCTCGCCGATGTCCCGCTCCACCTTGGCCTTGCGCTCGGCCTCAGGCTCCGGTGGCTCCTTGGGCGCCTCGTCCGGCCCCTCCTTCGCCTCCTTCTCCTTCTCCGGCTCCCCTGCGGCAGGGTGGGGGCCGTGTCAGCGGGGCAGGGCTGCAGGGGGCTCAGCGTCCCCCCCCAGCCCAACCAGGCCCCCTCACTCACCTGCGCCATCGCCATCACCCTTATCAGGCTCCTTCTCGCCCTCCGCCTCCTTCCCCTTCTCCTCCTCCTTCTTGGGTGCCTCCCCGGGCTTCTCCTTCGCCTCCTCCTCGGCGGCGCCGTCCCGGGGCTCCTGGGGAGGGACCGGCCCCACGGCCGCTCGAGTTCCCTGTGCCAGCCGCCCTCCCCGGGCCCCCCGCGCCCCCTCCCCGGGCCAGCCGCTACCTTCGCCTCCTTCTTCTCCTCTGCCGGCTGCGCCTCCGCCCGCGCCTCCTCCGCGCCGCTCTCCTCTGGGGACGCAAGCGCAAGGTCAGGCCCCGCTGCTGCCCGCCCCAGGCCTGGCAAACTCATCACGCTCACCCCGCCTCACCTATCCGCTCCGGCTCGTCGGAGGTGGTGCCGGCGATGCCGCTGCTCTCCAGCCCGAACGCGGGGTCAGCCTTGCCCGTCACCTTGGCCGCCTCCTCCACCTTGCGCACGTGGGCCTCCACCAAGGCCGTGGGCACCTCCTCCTTCATCTTGGAGAACTCCTCTGCGGGGCAGCGCCGCGGGCCCTCAGCGGGGCCCCCAACGCCCCCTCAGCACCGTATATCCCTTGGGGGGCTCGTCCCATCCCCTCACAGGGCTCATCCTGTCTCCCCACAGCTCCTGTCCTGCCTCTCTATAGAATGCCCTATAGGACTCACCCCATCTCCTCAGAAGAGTCATCATGTCTCCCTAGAGGAAGCCCTATAGGACTCAGTCGTCTCCCCAGAGGACTCATCCATCTCCCCATAGGCCTCATCCCATCTGCCTGTAGGACTCATCCCATCTCCTCATAAGACTGGTCCTGGTTCCCTGTAGGACTCCCTATAGGCCTCATTCCCACCTCCCTATAGGCCTCATCCCCACCTCCCTATAGGACTCATTCCCACCTCCCTATAGGCCTCATTCCCACCTCCCTACAGGCCTCATTCCCACCTCCCTATAGGACTCGTCCTGTCTCCCCACAGGACTCAGCCATCTCCCCGTAAGACTCGTCCCATCTCCCTACAGAGCTCCCTATAGGACACATCCCATCCTCCTACAGGACTCCCCCCTCTCCCCATAGGCCCTGTCCCCCCCGGGCTCAGCCGGGCCCCCCGGGGCCGGACCCCCGCCGCATTACCCAGAGCCGACTTGGCGGCGGCGGAGGCGACGCGGGGGTCGACGACGGAGGCCAGGAAGGCGACGGTGCTCATGACGGGGTTGCCGGACTGGCTGAAGGGGATGGGCTGGTAGGCCAGCGGCCCCAGGGACGCCTCCGAGTCCTCCAGGTAGGGGTCCTCGATGGGCAGCCGCAGGAAGTGCAGGATGCACTCGTCCTGCGTCCGGCTGCCCACGTGCTCCGACACCTTGTTCCAGTCGTCCTTGTACATCTCCAGGGCCTGCGGGACGGAGAGGGGGGGGGTCAGCGGGGTCCGGCGGCCCCGTTCCCCCCCTCCCCGTGGACCCCCGCTCACCTCCAGCAGCAGCAGCGTCTCCTGCTCCGTCCACTCCCGCGTGGCGCTGGCGGCGGCTTTGCTCTGCGGGGGGAAGAGAGGGGTGAGCGGCGGCGGGCAGGGGGACGGCGACGGGGACGGGGGGGTGCCCACCTTGGAGGGGACGTTCTTCTTGGTGTACATGTCGGTGCGGAGGCCGAAGTTCTGCATGTCGGCCGGTTTCTCCTTGCTCTTGTCGGGGAAGTTCAGCATCTGCTGCGAGGCCGAGGTCTGCTGCCAGGGGAGGAGAGGGGACGCTGGGGACGCGGCCACGGGGGACAGGCCACGAGGACGCCGGTTGTCCCCCCCCCATCCCAGAGAAGCCTTCGTGCCCCATCTCGTCACGGTGTCCCCCCCGCGTCCCTGCTCCCCGGGGCAGGGTGGCATGCGGGGCGCGAGGGGGAGGAGGGAAGGAGCCTTCCTCGGCCAGCGGCGGGGGGACGGACCCCAAGGAGCCGCCTACCAGCTCCGGCTTCCCCTTCACCGTCTCGGTGACGAGGTCTTCGATCTCTTTGCTCTTGCGGCCCGTCTTGGCGTCGCCGTCACTCTGCCGGCCCTGAGGCACGGATCGAAGCTGTGCGATCCCCCACCCCCCCCACCCCACCCCGCGCCCGGCCCCCGCGGGGACCGGGGAAGGCAGAGGGGGACGCGGCTGGGCGAGGAGCGGCCGCCCCCGCGCACCCACCTGCGGCGTCTTGGGCTGCAGCGGCACCAGCCCCGAGGGCGTATCGGCCAGGACGTGGAAGTGGGAGGTCGGCGGGGGCCCATGGGGGTGGGCCGGCTCTCGGCGTCCACCTGGTAGTTGATGAGACCCCACTGCTCCAGGAAAGCGTGGACCCTGCGGAGAGCCGGGGTTCAGACCCCGCCGGTCCCTCCCGCCAGCGCCAGGGTGCCAAACCGATCCCCTCCCTGCCCCGCCGGCGCCGGACCCACCGCATAATGGCACAGACGTCCCCGGCCAGGTTGCGGCGGCACGCCGTGGAGGTCAGGTACTCCTGCGGGTTGAGCCGGTACGTGTCGATCATGAAGTTGCGGTAAGCCAAGTATCTGGGGGAGAGCGGCGAGGTGTCAGCGCCGGCCGCGGCCCCGCCGGCACCAGGAGGGATGGGGAAGGGGGGGGTGGGGGTTCGGCCTCACATTTCAGGGGTCTTGGATTTATTCTTGCCATTGAAGAACTCGGGCAGGGCTCGGCGCTCGATGGCGTGGACGCTGCAAGACGAGACGCTCGGGGAGGGCCCGGCACGGCGGCCCCGCATCGTCTGGCTGGCGCCCCGGGGCACCGTCCTCATCCTCGGCTGTCCCGTACCTGTTGTAGTCGAACCAGGCGGCGTAGCTGGGGATGATGATGTGGTGGGTCTGCTCCGTCACGTTGTCCTCGTGCAGGTCGGGGTTCTTGGCCTGCTCCCCCTTGCTCCCGGTGCCGTTCTCCTCCTCGTCCTGCCAGAGACCAGCACCACATGGGCAAGGGGGCCCTGAGCCCCGCTTCTGCACCCTTCCTGATCCTCAACTGAGAGCAGGATGAGGCCAAAAGCGCAGGGCAAAGCTACGTGCAGCCCCAGGGGCGATGGGAAGGGCAGAAAGGGGCCTTTTTGTCCCCAAAAGTGGGACAAGGAAAGAAGGACAAAATAGGCGACCATCCAGCGATGGTGATCCCCGTGCTGGGATGGGAACATCTTCCCTGGAGGAGCGCTGGGCCAGGGAGGAGTGGACGGCCCCAGGCCTCACCTTGCCGGCTGTCTCCATGCTCTCGTCCTCCTGTTCATCTGGAAGAGAGGAGAGCAGGGGCGATTTGGGGTGCTGCCAGGTCTGTGGTGCTGGGGAACCTGCCGCGGCACTCGGCCCCGGCGGCTCGGACTCACCCAGGTCCGTCATGGTGCCCCCCTTGACGGGCGCAGACTCCGAGTCCTTCTTGGTGTTGACTGCAGCGGAGGGAAGCGGCGCTGAGCACCCCGAGGACGGGCCCCCTCACCCCAGCCCACGCTCGTGAGGGGGGGACCCTGCGGGGTGGCTGCCGGCCCCCCACCCTGACCTGTCTTGGGCAGGGTGACCTCCTCCACATTGGGGACGGGCGAGGGCTCGTCCATGTCCTTTGTCAGGTCCTCCTGCTCCTCCTCGCGGTGCCCACGCTTCGATTTGTTGTAGGGGGTGGAGGGTCTGCGAAGGGAGAGACCCCGCCGTGTCCCAGTCACCACCGCACGCCAGGGCCGGACTCCCCACAGCCCCTGCCCCGGGGCCAGATCCGACCCTGCCGCCCCCCCCAGCCCGCGCTCACCCCTTCTTCGCGTTCTTCTTCTTGGCTTCTGGGGTGGGAGAGGGGGAGGGCGAGCGCTTTCGCTTCTTGTAGTTGCCCCCCTTCTTGTCCCGCCGGTCCGAGTCGGGGCTGTTCACCTGAGGGGGACGGGGGGTCGCTGGGTCCAACCGAGCGGGACAGCCGAGACCCCCATCGTCCCCCCCCGTGGCTTTGCCGCCCCGCTCCGACCTCGTCCGTCAGCGTCTTGGCTGAGATCTTCTTCCTGCGGGCGACGGGGCTCTTCTCATCCGTCACCTCATAGTCCTCCTCGTTCATCCACTCGTTGAAGGTGTCCGTGTCCAGGATCCACTTAGCGTGGACCTGCCAGGCAGGGGTGCGGGCGCGTCAGGCAGCCAGCGGGCAGGGGAGGGGGCTGCAGCCACCGTCCCAGCCTGGGGGACCCCGTTACCTTCCGGGGCTTCTCTGGCGTCGGGGCGTCCTCCACGGAGGCCTCAATCTCGCTGGCGGGGATCCAGGTGTCGTAGCTGCGGGCGGAGAGGGACGGGGTGAGAGCGGCACCCACAGCGGTGTGGGTGCCCCGTGGGCGCGGGGGGCTCCATCAGGCTGCAGCCGCGTCCCCACAGCCCCCGCCCGGGACCCCTCACCTGTCGGGGTAGTAGCCCCAGTGCAGCAGGACCTGCTTGTCACGCTTCATGACCGGCCGGACCCACTCCTCTGCGGGAGACACGGAGCGGGGCCGGCGCTGAGCACGGACCCGCCGTCCCACCGAGAGCTGCCCGTGACGCCAAGCACGGCTCTGGCCCCCAAACACCACCCCCGCCCCCGGCCTTTCGCCGTGAGCTCGGAGCGGGGGGCTGCCCCTTGCACCCACCTTCCTCCAGGTTCCCGGGGACAGGGCAGACGATGTGGGACGCGTTGCTCTTGTCCTCGGTCACCGTGCCCTGCGAGGAGAGCCGGGGAGCGGGTCCAGGGCTGAGTGCCAGGACGAGGCGTTGGATGGGCCCCCTGTGCCCCCCCCGGCGCTGCCACTGACCTGGTGCCTCTTGACGATGTCTTTCAGCTTGCTCAGCAGCTTGGGCTCGATCTCCTGGTGCAGGAAGATGTTGGGCCGGGCCAGGCAGTTGTTCTGGGGAAGGAGAGCAGAGTGGTGAGCGGGTGGGGGACAGGGGGGTCCCGGGGCGGGGCAGGGGCAGAGCCTCTTACCTGCACCAGGGATTTCTCGATGGTCATGAACATCTCCACGTTGCGGTCCATCCGCGAGGGATTCTGGAAATCGAAACGCCGCCTTATTGGAAGAAAAGAGCGACTCTCATGAAAGCCACAGCTCAGGTCTCCTCGTCAGCATCCAAAGCCTGGGGGGGTGGGGGGGGGGACACGCGCCTGAACCCCATCAGGGGTCCACGGTGGTGGGGGGGGACGACATGCCCCGGCACCTGCTTGCTATGGAAGAGGGTGCCCTACAACCAGCCCACCCCCGTGCAGCCCCCGGCCGAGGCCACCCCAGAGTGTTCTTATGGAGGGGACCCCCTACCCCTGGCCCCGTGACCCCCGCCCCGGCCCCCTCCTGCTCCCAGGACCCCCAGCCCCGACGGGCGCAGGCGGGCGCTCACCATCCTTGGTCGCTCTTGAATTTATAGGCCGCTGCCAGGATGTGGCACAGGGCTCCTCCCGCCTTGAAATCCAAGAAGCATTTTATCTGTAACAGGAAGAAAGGGGTCGGGGGGGGCAGCTGCGAGGGGTGGGCTGCGTCCCTGGTGCAGCGGGGACCTGGGCGGGGTGCCATCCCCTTGTCGGGGTGCCATCCCCATGTCAGGGTGCCATCCACTTGTCGGGGTGCCATCCACTTGTTTGGCTCTGTCCCTGGGCTGGGATGCGGTCCCTGCGGTGCTGGGGCACTGTCCGCAGCTGGGGACCTGTCCCTGTGCCGGGACCCTGTCCCCAGGTCCCCGGTCCCCGGGGTGGTGTCCCCAGGTCCATAAGGTGTTGTCCCCGGGTCCTTGGGGTGCTGCCCGTGGTCGGGGCCCTGTCCCGGTGTCGGGGTGCTGCCCCTGGTGGGACACTGTCCCCTGGTCGCTGGGGCACAGACCCTGCTTGGGGGGCAGTTCCCAGCGGGACAGTGCCTGCCTGTCCCCGGGCACTGTCCCCAGGACACTGGGGCACCGTCCCTGACCAGGGCGCTGTCCCGCACTGGGGCACTGTCCCGGGTCACCGGGTGCTGTCCGTGGTCAGGCGCTGTCCCTAGGCCGGGGCGCTGTCCCTGGGTCACTGCAATGCTGAACTGGGTCACTGGGGCCTCGTCCCCAGCTCTTTGGGGTGCTGTCCCCGCTCGGGGCCTTGTCCCCGCTTCAGTGGGGCTCTGTCCCCGCGTCTCTGGGCGCTGTCCTTGCTCAGGGCCTTGTCCCCAGGTCTTTGGGGCCTCTGCCCCGGGTCTCTGGGGTGCTGTCCCTGCCTAAGCCTTGTCCCTGGGTCTTTGTGGCGCTGTCTCCGGGTCACTGGGGCCGTGCCCCCGGCTCATCGGGGCACTGTCCCCGCGTCTTTGGGGCGCTGTCCCCACTGGGGGCCTTGCCCCCAGGTCCCCGGGTGTCGCTGGGCCGCGTCCCCCGCCGGGCACAGCCCCCGGCCCACCACGTCCCCGTCCGCGCCGCCGCCGGCTGCCCGCGCCCCGGTGCCCGCCGCGGCGGGGGCTCACCGGCAGCTTGGTGAGGGGCGCGTTGCTGACGTGCTTGCCGAAGACCTCCTCCTGGAACTGCAGCAGCTGCACCACCAGGCTCGACAGCGACTTGTTGGTGGGGGGCTCGGCCTGGATGTACTGCGGGGGCGGGGGGGTCAGCGCCGCCGCCGGGGCCGGGCCCGGGGGGGGGGGGGAGGGGGGGCGGGGGCGGCGATGGCGGCGGCGGGGCCGTGACAGGCCGGGCCCGGCGAGGCGGGGGCCGGTGCCGGCGCCCCCCGCCCGCCGCCGCGGCCTACCTTCTTGTAGTTCTTGCCGAGCCAGAGGCGGACGTTGTCGAACTGGCTGACGGTGTCCGAGGCCTCGTAGTACTTGACGTTGGGGCCGCCGTCCTTCTTCCGCACCGCCATCTTCGAGCGGGCCGGGCCGCCTCCCGCCGCCTCCCGCCGCGCCGCGCCGCGCCCGCTCTACCGCCCCCTGCCGGCCTCGCCCCGCCCCGCGCCCGCGCCCGCTCTACCGCCCCCTGCCGGCCCCGCCCCGCGCCCGCGCCCGCGCCCGCTCTACCGCCCCCTGCCGGCCCCGGGGCGTGCCGCGTTCTTCCGCCCGCGCTGCGCGAGCGCTGCCCGCTCGGTACCGGCGCGGCCGGGCCCCGGCGCCCCCTGCCGGGTCGGGCGCTCGGCGACGCCCCCCCCTCCTCCTCCCCCTCTCCCCCCCCCCCGCGGGGGAGACGGCCCCGGTGGGGTGGCCCCGGGGCGGGGGTGTAAGCGGGGCCGGGACCGGCGGCGGGGCACCGGGAGGGGCGGGGAGCCGGTGGGAGCCCGGGCGCAGCGTACCGGGCCGGGCCGAACGGGGCGCGGCGGGGCGGGGCGGGGCGGGCGGCGGCGGGGCCCGGTCTAGGCGGAGCGCGGCGCAGGGTGGCGCGGGAGTCACGGTGGCCGAGTGGTTAAGGCGTTGGACTCGAAATCCAATGGGGTTTCCCCGCACAGGTTCGAATCCTGTCCGTGACGCGGCCCCAGTTTTTGCGGGGTGGAGCGGGTCACGCGTGGGGGGCCTCCCAGCCCCGGTACCCGCTCATTTTAACGGCGGGGGCAGCGGGGCTCTGAGGGAGGGGGTGTAGTCCTTTTGGGGGAGCGCACCTCGGGAGGGGCTGCAGAGCTGGGTGCAGGGGACACCCCACCCCCCCCCGCGGCTGGAGCCCCCCGGGACCCTCAGCCGCCCCCCCGGGAGCCCCGTGGCGGGGGCCCGTCCCTCCCCGGGCCGCAGCGGCAGCGCCCCGGGAAAGGCGTTTCTTGATGTCGGCGACACAAAGAGACGGGAGGGACCCCGCGGCCGGCGCAGCCCCCCCGGGGTGGGGAGGGCCCCCCCCCCAAAACCACCCGTTTTTCACCTGGGACTGAGCCCCTTTGTCCAACTGCCCCGTGTCCTCCCTGGCAGGGGCTTTTGGGGAGCAGGCGCAGACCCCCCCGAGACGCCGATAAAGCAACCAGAACGCTGTTTATTGATCACTTAAATCCCTGCCTCCCGCCAGCCCGGCCGGGCACCGGCCCGAGCTGCGGCCGGATCCGAGCAGTACAGACACCGGAGGAGAAAGTACTGTAAAAAACAACAAAACAAATGCAAATAAATTAAGTTCCCAACAAGTAAACGTAACCAGGCTCTGAGCTGCCCGTCCATGGTACTTCAAAAACGAAATAAAAAGGGGGGGGGGGGGGAATAAAAACAAGAAAAGGCCAAAAAAGTACAAAAAAAATACAGAACCACAATCACAAGTGTCTGGAAAACGAACAGCAGTAACAGCAGAGAAAGCAGAGCCGAACACCGGCAAACGCAGGGCAGGACGGCGTCTCGGGGCAAGGGGGGCGGGCGGGAGACGCCCGGGGGGCTGCGAGCTGGGGGGGGCGAGCGCAGGGATCCGGCCTCTCCCCGGGAGGAGAGGGGCTGGGGCATGCACGGAGAGGGGGGCCCGAGGGCTGCAGGGCGCCGTGCCGGGGACGGCGGTGGGGGGAAAGGCTGGTCCCCAACACCGAGCCCCTCCGGCACGGTGGAAGGCCCGAGCGGTCAGCGGGCGCCGGGGGCTCGCCCGCGGCTGGTTTGGCTCCAGGCGGCTGCAGGGTCGAGCAGGGCTTGGGCAGGGCCCCGGGGGCGACGCCGACAGCGCCCGGTTCGGGGAGTCCCCCGGCCAAGCCCCTTCCCCAGCCCGCAGGAGAGGGGGAGCGGACGCCGCTGCTGCGTGCTGCGCGGTCGGAGGCAAGGCTTGGAGAGACGGCGGCAGAGATGCCGGAGAGCGAGGCGGAAAATCCAGAGAGGGAGAGAAAGCCCAGGGAGGATTCGGCCACCGGACAAGCGGGAGCTGCCAGGGGCCGCGGGGTCAGTCCACAGCGAGAGCTGAGCTGGGCCTCTGGGTTCGGGCCGGACCAGGAGCCGGGCTTTGGGAGAGGCACCAGCACCCAAAACGCAGGCTGGGTCTGAGGAGTCTGGCAGTACGTGCGGAGCGGTTGCTCCTTCTCTCCTCGAAAGACATCGAACGGGGAAGCTGATCTGCAAGGGGCGAACGTGGAGGGGCTGCAGTGGGTGCTCACCGCTGGGCCAAGTGTTTGAGTAGTATTGACCAGAGGCATTTAATCATTTCAGCTAGGAAGCAAGAGGTTCGAGGGAACAGTGCCCTAAGAAAACCATGTCGGTGACTAGGGAACACCAGCAGTTTTGACCGGCTACCCCCGGTCTCCACCTCTGCACCTTCCCCCTCCTCTCCCTCGTCAGCATGAAGCGTTTCTCTTTGAAAGTCCTTAGATTTCCTCCACTCCGTGTGCAAATATCATCACCAGTCCCGGCTCTAGCACCATGTCCTCGCCCATGTGCTGGTTTTCGCAGGCCATCACCACCACGGCCTGCTTGCCGGGGATGCGCTTGGCCACATAGTTCTCGTAGTACCGCCGGTTCATCTGGCGGGTCTCCAGCGTGGCCAGGCCCTGCGGCCAGTTCCGCTCGTGGGCGTTCTCGATCAGCTCGTTGATGATGGACGTGGGGCAGCCGCTCTCCACCAGCGAGCGCTTGATGACGGCCTGCAGCACCGCGTCCGGCGTGGAGATCATTCCACCCCACCGCGTCACCCGGGCCGGCTGCAGGGAGTTCACCCACCTGGTGACAGACACGGGGACAACGCGGTCAGCGCTGTGCATTTTCGGTGGCTCCCGCCAAAATCGGGGAACTGCTCTGCCTCTGGTCTGCTCCGCGCTCGGGAGCGAGGCTGGATGGGGAATGCCTCCGTTTCCCCACCTACCCCTCCCCTGTTTTCACCCCCAAACAGGACCCGGCTGCGGCATTCAGCTCTGCTACTCCCTCCCCAGAGAGAGGGGAAGAAAGGATGAGATGAGAAGCTGCTTCCTCCGGCCTTTCTCACGAGGAGGAAGGAATCTGGCAGCTTCCTGCTCGGGGGCAGGATGCAGGTGGAAGAATAAAAATGCTCCGAACCCATTGTGCAAGCAGCTCACCTGCCGCTCCCCAGCACAAACACCCTGCAACTGCCCCCTTGCTTTTGTGAAGCATTTTCTTCTCCAACGGTGCCTTTGCCTCGGAAGGCACTTCACCCCCTCTCAAATCCGTCAGCGAAGCTGGCAGACTCCCAGCTCCACTTGCACCCCGACGCAGGGCTCCCCAGCTCCTCCCCGATCAGCACGAGAGCCAGCACTTACTCCAGGATTTCATTGTATTCGATGGTCTCCTCCAGGTTCTGCAGGTTGGGGTTGACGCTGCGGATGGCGCGCATGTAGGCCTTCAGCAACTGAATGTCCCGTTTCTGCAACAGGCAGGACACAGCGGGGTTTGCAAAAAGGAGTCAGCACCGCGGCTGCACGTCACTGAGACCAGACCCCAGCGCAGCGGCAGGCAGTACCACGTCCCTGCCCCTCGGCTCAGCTCCCGTCCCAGCGACTGGACGACGGAGGCGCGGAACAGCAGCAGAGCCCCGGCTGTGCTCAGCTCGGGCTGCTCGGCAGCCGCTTTCTTCATCCACAAACCTTTTTTGGCGTTTGGTGTCCAAGCAGGCGAGACTGACCCTTCCCACGAGAGACCCCGCTGCGAGACAGCCCCTCGCACACACGGACCTACCTGCTCGGCCAGCTGATGCTTGTGCTCTGCCGAGGTCTTCTCCAGCTCGGCGATTCTCGTCTGCTGCTGTTGCACCACGGATCTCAAATGCTTGATGCAGTTGTGGTTTGGCAGCTCATCTTTGGGCATTTCCAAGCTGTGGAGCATTACCAAAAAAGGTGGAGGCCCCACATTAGGGAAAGTTACACACCAGAGCACCTGGCGTAAGCACGTAAACACTCTCCAGAACAAACCCAGCCTTGGAGGACTTGCCAAGAGGCCTGGGAAGAAGCCCAGCGCCGTAACCTCCGATAGGCGTAGGAAGGCCTGTTCCCTGCCGTGTCTCAGGGCCAAGCCAAACGGTCTGGGGGAGAGCTACGGGAACAGACCACCACCAGGTCGGCAGGCGATGGGGATTTTCCTCCTCCGAAGTGATCAGGGCTCAGAACCAGGTCCCGCACTAGGCAGCCCGTGGGCCTGATCCAGCCTCTGACTTCACCCGAGGAGATCTGATAGTCTCCGAGCCAACAGTCAGTCACCACCTGGCTGGATGCTTACGACATGTGAGTGGGAAGGATATCGGCCCCACGAGCAGAGGTGCCAAGGCCAGACCAGCCACCCACCGCTCCTGGCTTTCGGCGACACGTAGGAGGGAGCAGAGCTCACGCTGGAACTCGTCCCAGGGGGCTGGAATGGCTCTGGGCGGACTCACAAAGGCTCCAGTACCCCGTTTCCAGCAGCCAACCGACACCTAAGCCCCAGCAACGAGCTGAAGAGCCAGGGGCTTTGAACCAAGTTTAAAAAGAAATGAGTTTGACTAAAAATCCTTCCCAACCCTTTCTGCAGCACCATGGCCTTCAGAGCCCTGCTACCCCCGAAGCTCTGTGCCCAGGGGGCAAAAGGGTGCCAGGCACTGAACCCCAGCTTCCTTCCCCGAGCCTGTGGCCCCTGCTCTGCCCACCCTCTGTGGCAGAGCCCCCCGAGGCCATCCTCACCCGCATCCCTGCTCGCAAGTCACCGGGCGCTTTGGATTGTGCTCGCAGTCATTGAGGTGAGACATCAGGTTGTCAAGTCGCACAACTGCCGTACAGCCGAAAACAGCGTTGTCGCAAGTGATCTGCAGCTTCGAGAGCATATTACGCATGATCCGTGGGACGGGGCGGAGGTGGGCAACCGTCACAACGCTGCGGTCCACGGGGCACGTCTGCTGCTGGGAGAACCACTGGGTGATGCAGGCATTGCAGAAGGCGTGCTCGCAGTGAGGAGCCTGCGGAGGGGCAGAGAACAGGCACGTGTTACTCACACCCAGCGGGGAAGCATTTGCTGGCTCGTGTGTGGAGGACAACGTTGGCCAGAGAAAGGCTCTCAGTCTTCGAATGGGTGCACAGCAGCTACGCGCTGCCTTGGGGGAGGAAAGCAAAGGGAAGAGGCACCTCCATTACACAAGCAGGCACGATGCCCGCACAGGGGAATGAGACACCAAAAGCCAGACCTGTAAAGACCAGAGCCACGCACAGCACCTTCCACTACAAGGCAAGAGGCACTGCTTCCTCCTCCTTCCCTTGGAAAAGCAGCTGCCCACCTTCATCCACCTCTGGTTTTAATTTGTGTGCCCAGCCCCACCGAGGTGCTCTCTTGCCCCCGGACACGTGGTGTCTTGCAAGCAGATCAGCTCCCTGGGACAGAGCACGGACCCCTCGGAGCAGTGCTCCTGCCCTGCTCCGTCCCAGGTCGTGCCGCCTCCTGAAAGGGCTGAGGGGGCAAGACAGAGCGGGATGCTAAATTTAAACATTTGTCCAGGGCAGAGTAGAACATTCCTTCACTGTATTTACACAGCTGGGCTCTGCTCTTGCGTTCAAGCCGCAGTTGAAAGAGTATTAAGATTGGGGAGGAGGAGCGGGACAGACGCCAGCTCTTCGGACAACACTGAGCTTTCTTCCACAGAGCAGAAACCCAGAGTTACAGGAAGGTCAGACACATTCAGGGCTAAGTCTCATTTACAAGCTGTTCCCTCAGTGCACAGTGCCTTGCAGGCTGCCTTGTAACAGCAGACAAAGGCAGACGACGATGGCAGGCCGTACGCTGAATTAGGATTCACCCGCTCAAGCTACAGGACCATCTTGGGAGTTCTAGTGCAGCCCCTGTGGCAACGCAGCTCGAGCCAACCAGCCCAGCACAGCGTCTCGGAGCCAGCGGGCAGCCGAGCCTGTGTCGGACAAGGCAGCACGTGCCGGGCTCTGGCACAGGGACAGCCGCTCCTCTCCCTCGCGTTTTCCTGAAGTCCCGCTCTCCGAGGCTTCGGCTTTCCACTGTCCTCCGCAAAGCCGGCCTCTCTGCTCCCCTTGCGGCATTTTATCCTCTCAAGCCCGTGCCCACCCCCGCTGCAGTTTAGTGATCGGGGTACCCCAGCGTCACCAAGTGCAGACTGGAGATGTGACAGATAAATCACACCGGTTTCACTGGCTACTGCACACAGAGGGTCACTCCGTGCCCGTAACACAGGGACGGGACAGGCCCTGGGGAATCTCCGTCCTTGGAGATACTGAAATCTTGGGGCTGGATACGGCCCTGAGCCCTCTGAGGTATCACTGGAGGTGGCCCTGCTTTGAGCAGGCAGAGGGACTGCGCTGGAAGGGAGGAACATTATTAAGCGATGAAACTGCAATAATTATGCACACGTTTCAGATTACCTCAGTTTTATTTTAATCTGCTTTATTGCAAATGAAGCTGGATTTACGCAGAGGGTACTGAGCTACCCAGCACATGGCCACAGCTCGGCCAGTGTAGGAACGCCGCCGGTGGCATGCAGACCCTGAAGGGAAGGGCAGGGACCGGGGGGACAAAGTCCCATGTAGAAGCCAGCTCTGCTCAGCCAGCAGTGCTCCACTCCGGTCAGCACTGGGGGGAGGGCTATAAAAGCCCCCACTGACCTCTCCCCAAGTATAGGGCTTAGCAGGACACAGTGACAAATACAGCCCTTCCAGCCCCGAGAGGCACAGGAGGGCTGGAGACTATGCAGTGCTCCAGAGGGACGCTGTGCTGGAAGAGCTCGTAACAACAGAGCTCACAGGAAAGCCCCGTCCAACAGCCCTTCCGCTTCGCAGGAATCGGAGGCAGGAGTGGAAGCAGCAGCTCCCCGTGCACACCCTCCTTCCCCGAGCGGCTGCACAAGCTGCAGAGCGAGCCGGAGGATCCACCAAACCACCCGGCTGTGCCGGGTCCAGGCAGAGCAGCATGCCGGTACCAGGGCTGTGGTCTGTCCATCCTACGAGCTACGTTTGGTGGCAGGAGAGGTGCAGGAGAGCTGAGCCAGGCTCCCAACAGCAAGTAAAACAGATCAGCTCTGGAGCACAGAGGAAGCATGTGTGCAGGGAAGCAGAGAGGGTCAACCAAGCATGAAGCCATAAGCAAGGGACAGATTTTAGCATAGCTGCTGCCACCTCTGCCTTGGGACACCATCACTGGTATGCAGCTGCATTGAGCTTTGGTAGAGTTAAGAAGGGAGAAAGGAATGAAAGAGTAAGGGAAACCTGTCCCAACACAAGCTTATCCCTTCCTCCCGCCTCCTTGCTGACCCCAGCACATCTCCCAAACCCAGAACTTCAGTTCATTTCCACCAGAACTCACACAACCGCAGACTTTTATCCCTGCTGCTGCTTCCTTACCCATGCTGTTGCCTTAAACCATTAGTAGAAAAGTTAAGAATCCATTGAGCTCACCTAAAGCACACGTTGTGTGCGGCGCCCATCATCTGATCAAGGCATCTAGAAGTCGGGAGCTGCAATCGGAGGCTTTCAGTAGCCACAGTCAGTGCTCAGATGGAAACCTACCTGAACCGGCTCCTCCAGGACCCCGCTGCAGATGGGGCATATAAGGTCTTCATCAACATCCCCCTGAAAACGTGCTACATCATACCCCATTGCTCATCACCGATGCCAGAACCCTGCGGAGGGAAAAAGAAGAGCAGTTAGGAGCAATTGAGCATCCTGTGGTGTCTGGACAGAGCAGGTCCCAGCCCTCACAGCATCCTGGTTGCCCAATTCCTGCTCTCTCCTCCCAGTGCGACCAGCTGCGGCAGCCCCGGGCACGGCTGGAGCTCACAGCCAAGTGCCGTACGGAGGAGCGTGCAGGGGGAAGTGGTCTCAGCCCCGTTTGTGTGCGCTGAACTGCTCCTCAGTTTTGACGCGCTGCTGGCATTGCTTCTCTCCCACACATGTTATTACTAACCCTGCTGCCATTTTTCTACTTGCCGGTTGTTGGGTTTTGGTTTGGGGTTTTTGTTCTGGTTTGGTTTTTTTTCCACAGTTCTATTTGGTTTGTAGAGGAGAGGACAGCACAGGGGGATCTCTAAAGAGTGAGCCCAGTCCTGTGGGCTGAGCAGTGGGATGCGTGCCAGGGACCGTTCCTGGGTGCAGCCAGAAACCCACCAGCCTCGCCGCATCGGCTGCGGAGGAACCAGCTCCTTCCCTGGGGACAGCCGCCCCGCTGGCTCCTGGCAGCCCAGCTGCCTGCTGCAGGTATTGTCCTCCGCTGCCATCTCCGGCAGCTCTCCCACTCGGCCGAGCAGACGCAGAGCGAAGACGCCCACCACCATCGGCGGCAGAGCGTGACCTCAGCTGGGTGCTCCAGCGCCTGGGCGAGGAGCCCCCCAAGACTCGTCAGAGCTGTCGGGGCTCCTGCTCCCAGCACGGAGGGCGTGCAGCCCCGAGAGCAGCCCCTCAGGCACCAGGTCCCTGTCCCTCCCTGCCGAGGATGGCATTCCCAGGTAACACTGTTCACCAACTTCTTACACTATTTGCCAGAGGCCGACCTTGAGCTCTGCCCCGGCACACCGGCAGTTACCGGTTCCTCTGTGGCTTGCCCCTAAAGAGCCAGCTCCTCCTCTCCCATTCTCACCAACATCAAAGTCGGTGACAAACCGCCACGGCCATACAGACTCACACTGCACTTGACTCCAGATAAAGGAGTCCCCACCCCAAACACAAACAGGAGCCAGGAGGGACGGGAGGTGTGCGAGGGCACGCGGACGCCGCACGAGGCTCTGAAACCACCATCCATGCGGCGAGGAGACCGTGGCATGGCAGCACTTCCAGCTGTGCAAACACCAGGAGCATCTACCTGCTCTGGAGGGCAGGTAGGAACTCACCCTGCCGCTGCTCCGCGGCCAGATGCGGCCACCCAGCCACGGCCAGCGGTGCCGAGCTCCCGCACCTCGGCCGAGTTGCTTGCACAACGCCACGTACCTCCCCAGCCAGCTCTTCGCAGCTGAAAGAGCTTTGGCTCTAGACAGACAGAGCAAGCAGAGCTGGTTGTGGAAACCACTGTGTCTGCTCAGCTAGAGCAGCAAGGGAGGAGAGAAGGTGATGGATGGACAGAAAGGGAGGCTGTAGGTAATGCAGTCACTTCATGGTTGGCCCGTGGGACTCTCCCCAAGTCAAAGGACAGCAGGGAGGGACTTTCATCAACTCGCTGGACACTGCGAAAGTCAGACAATAAATCAGCTCCACGTGTGGATGGATTCTTTGGTTGCACAGAGCAGGCAGAGACAAAAGACTCCTCTGAAGGAGGCTGGGGTGGGGAAAGTCCCTGCGTCAGCATTTGCAATTCAGATAACAAGATTAACGGCTGCAGGCTGGAGGGAGAACGGATCTCCGAGCAACTAGGATCGGTTGCTCTCAAACCTTCCCACGCCTTTGGACAGATGCTGCTCTCCTCCACCGGGAAGGGACCCAAATTCCTTCCCATCCCTTTATGAGCCACTCGCACTGCAAGTCTCAGCACCTCCAACACATTTACATTGGGTTCAAACCAACTGGAAGGGCAAACACGGATGTGGAGGACCCAGCACAACAGCCCCTGGCTACCAGCTGAGCCACAGCACCCATGCAGCCTGCTAGCCCCCAACCATAGAGGTGCTTCATTTTGCAGCTGGGACCACTGTTGCTCAGTGCTCGGGCACTGGTTCGTGCCCTGGTGTCTCAATGTGTCTCTGAATGTGTGAGCAGCTCCACGAACAGCCTGCCCTCTCCTTCAGCTCGGGAGACACAGCGCCTGCTCCTGCACGGGCACTCAGGCATCGAAATGGAACTGCACTGGGCACGGCTTCTTCAGAACCACACTCCCTAGCAACTCGGCTTTCTTTGTCTTTTGCTTCCAAGCTTCCCAATTCCAACATCATCCTTCCAATAAACAGCTGGGCAAGACACTGAACTTCTTCACATCCACTCAGGAAAGAGCCAAGCGGAGGGCAAAACACGAGCGCTGAAAGCCAGCCTTGCCATCTGCCAAACAGAAGCCACATCAAAACTTCCTCCAGAAAAATTTCAGCACCTGCACGAGTCTGAGCACCTCTGAATTCTTCTCATTCCTCGACCCAGCTGTTCCCCCTTCTGCCAGAGATCATCTGTGGGGCTCTGCCAGCACGCTGAAGCAAGGAGCACCCCGCTGCTGTCGTGAAGCAGAAACAGGAGAGCTGAAAGCGTCTGCACATGCTCGAGTGAGATGGAGCTTGCAACCCAATCTCCCTCCTGCAAGATCCAGAGGTGAATTAACGACCTGGCCCGGCAGGATACTGGATACACTCATTCTTCCCTGGGCTCAGCAACCTGCAGGGTGGCCCCAGAGAAGGTATCGCATAGCTAATATGAGCAAGCCCTACTTGCGCAGCGCTACTCAGCAAGAGCGATGATTCATGGGCTGCAGGGATCCATCATGTGCTGAACCGGAGCACAAAGAGCTTAGAAAATACCTTTCCTGGAAAGGCTTGCAGAGGCACTCAGACACCAGGGTGAAGTCGAGCCAAACCATCTGCACGACGGGCAAGACACAATACAGGGGAGCGAAGGCTGAGCAGGAACCCAGACAAACCCACTGCTACAGGAAATTGCTTCTGCAGTAAACAGCAACTGCCACCTATGATTACACTTGAGTTAAGCGAATGAGTTTCCCAGTCCTGCCCTCTCCAAATACACACGGCTTCTTGACCCCAGCACCATCAGCCTCCCTAGGGCTGGGCAGGGAGAGGGGATAGCTCGCACAGATCAGAGGCCAGTCACAGAACTGGGCTTTAGCCCAAATTACAGAGAAAAGCTGGGATAAGTCACTTTCCCCCCCCCTTCCCTTGTCATCACGCTCCTGCCTTGTCTTTGTAGATTGTCATCTTCTTGGCCTGGGGACTTCAGAGCGCCTGCACGCTGCTCAACACAGAAGAGATCTACATAGCAACAAGGGCTTGAGGTATCAGAGAGGATCAGTAATTAACAAGTCAAAAGCATTTTGACATTCCTACCCTTACCCAAAGCCTCCTCAGCATCCACCAGCAGAGACAAAGGTTCCTCATAAGCCCTTGGGGAAGTAGAGGAGAGGAAAGAGGAAGGCAACTCACTCCCCAGCTGGTTAGAGCAGCGCTGCACCGAGGACAGCCCCAAGCCAGCCACATCCCCACGGCAGGGATCCCCCAGCTCCCCGATTGCACCTCATCTCAAGCCCCAACTTGTGCCGCTCTTCCATCCTGCCCACAAACCCGCCATTTAAATAGGCAAATATGACATCTACAAGTTAAGGCAGACCGTCACCGTCAACTCCCCCTACTCTGGTCACAGGACATTCATTCCTACATACCCAATGCATTGCAGTTTTGCTCCAAATCTTGGGCAAAAAGGGGCTTCACTCAGCTGTCTGGCACGAGCTTACCTCCGCCCTTCAAATGGCAGCGCAGGATCACAGCGAGCAAGGCTGGGGCTCCTCTGACCCAAAGCATATCTGCCCGTCTTTCATGTTAGCAGCAACCATACAGATAAGATTTCCGTGGTAATATTGTGCTGTCTTCCAGCATGATAACTAACTGTTCCTGCCCCCAGAGGAAAATTCAATTGCCGAGAAATTTTTTTCTGTTGACAAAAGGAAAATTAATGGCTTGAAAAAGCTCCCCCTCCTCCTTGAAAATAAAATGTCTGCATGGGAGCCTGTGGATTTGTTCCACGGCCCCCAAAGCACATGTTCACATGTTCCCTCCTTTTTGCCACAATATGTTCGAGCCGCTGGATCCCAGACACTCCGGCTGAGCCAAGCTTTCTGCCTGGTCGACTGCTCCAGGCACAGTCTGTGGAGCAAGCCAGCATCCACCGGCTCCGGAGGAGCTCTCCACTCCGCTGGCACAGGCAGGCTGACTCATCTGGAGCTCGCAGGGTTGTACTTCCACACTCCTGCTCACCCACACGGCCAGCTCTCCTCAGTCAACCGCTGTTTCAGAGTACAAGCACACCTGGGCAAGGGCAAGGATCCAGAGCAACCTGGAAAGGGCCTGGCCCTGGACAGCTTTGCTAGGAAAGCAGCATCTTCCACGAGATCTTACAGCACGCTGTTGGCTGCGGGTCCTGGGGCAGGAGCAGACACCTCCACCTGCGCCATACAAACAGCGTGCCAGGCTGTCGGGAGACACTGACTCACTTCCCGGAGCTGACGAGTACGAGTGTGAGCAACACGAGCAAGGACCAGCACAGAGGCAGACAACAGTGCTGGAAGGGAAGCGAGTTTCACCCAGGTAAACGATGCGCTGGCTACAAAACTCCCCGGGCCCCCGGCTGCCCGGAGCCTGAGAAGGCAAAGGTTGGAAAGAGGCACCGACCCACCTCGACCCGCACAGCTCTGCCAAGCGGAACAGGCGGCAGGGACAACTCTGCACTCACAGCTAGAGCTCACCGAGATAAACCAACCTGGTCCAAGGCAAGTGCTAAATGACAACAGCGAGAACAACGTGGTCACGGGAGCGGAGCCAGCACCTACCTACTAAACACATGGCAGAAAATACGCCTGGAAAATCAGAGCACGATGCTCAGTAAAGCCAAGGACTGGATGAAGAGCAGCAACCACCCCAGGGCCTTGTGTTCAAACACAAAGGTGTCCAGCTCCTTCCCAGGGACACCAGCCACTGGCAGTGTCTGCCAGCCCTGCTGCCTGCCCTCCTTTTAGCAAGAGATCCACACAGCCAGCCCCTCTTCTGAGCCAGTATCTGGTGCCAGTTCACTAGGGAAGCCCATCCCTTCTGTGGAAATACAGAAGACCAGACAGAACCCCTTAAAAAATTAAAAACAAACAAACAAACCAAATCAAACTCAATTAGCCTGTGCTGGAAGTCTACAGCATCAGGCTTTGCCTGGTTCTCAGGGAAAAAAGACACCATTTTCTCATTATTTCCAATATAAGTGTTGCCAACAGATACCAGAGCCGCTCTGCAGCTGGGATAGCTCGGAAGAAACCTGTTCTGTGAGCAATGGTGTTTTTAATAATCTTTCCTAATTTCATCAGCTTTGTGAGCCAAAAGAAACAGAATTAAAACCAGAAAGCGAGGGGGAGGGGAGGAAAGGGAGAGAAAACAACATATGGATGCAAGAGGGGCTGTTCTGTAGCAGTTAAAGCCCAGCATGGGAGCCAGGACACCAGCGATCTTCTCACTGGTTTGCACTGTGTGTGTTCTGGGGCACCACGCTTTGTTGTCTCTGTTTCCCTGCTGTGAGTACATACATAACATCTCGGGGGGGCTGCATGGTTTCTGAAGCAGTGTTGCTGCCGTTGGAAAGTTGCCAGGGGGAAAAAAAAGTGACCCAGAAGCTTAAAGAAGTCAACGTTTTGCAGCAACTGGCTCCCAGCCCCCAGGACCTGCATCCATTTAAGATGGCCTCTGCTCCCAGGAGTCCAGGTCACACCAAGAAAAGAGGTGGGACAGCAGAAGACCAGGGACAGCCAGTCGCCGGGACAGAGCTACACAGCAGAAGCTGCCCTGTCGGTACCTGGGAGAGAGCGCAGGGGCTCTGCAGGGGGGCTGGTGTTTGGCTGAAGCGCTTTGCTGAAGGCATTTGCTGGGCTCCATCTCCCAGAGCAGGCGAGGAGGCTGCTCGGATAGGATCAGGGCTGGCACCAGGACGCAGGCAAAAGGGCTCTGCTCAGCCGGATCTCTGGTCTGACAAGCAGATTGAAGACGGAAGAGTCATCAGTGTTGAAGCTGTGCCCATGTCCGTGCCTTGCAGCTTTAGAGCAGCTCCTAAGTGACCTGACACAATGGAAGTTTCACAGGAAACCCTCACGTCAGCAACCAGAGCTGGCTCTGGTGACAGCAGCCTGCTCCCGTACAACAGGAGAGGATTCACCAGCCCAACGACAGCGTGCAGAGCTGCGACAGTCCGTTGCTCTCCTGCGAGCGACCCCGTTAGAGCAGCCCAGCTGGCCGGGGGCAGCTTGCCGAGCCCGGGTGATCACTCACCTGCCCTCCTGCCAGCACCGCTCGCTGCCCCTCATGACATCCTCTGGCATCTGAAGTCTGTGCATTTCAGAGCACAGTGCGGTCAGCAGCCGTGACGAACTTGCTGGGCCCCTGCAAGCCACATACTTGAGATGAGTGCCCAGCACACGGCCACCCTGCTCTGGGTTAGAGCCACCCGGCAGTCGCGGGGCGCTGGGGACCCGTCAGCCAGTGCTACAAACAGCCCCCAGTGTCACACAAGAAAGGAAGAGCGGTCTGAAGCTGAAGATTAACAGGAACAATATTGAATCCGAACATGCAGCATAATCTAAAGCTGGCTAAAAGTCCCTCTGCCTGACCTAGTTGTCCAGCGACCCAGTTTCTAAACCACGCAGTACAGCAGGACAGAAACAAGCCCAGTGCATGTTGTGCACTCCCGGCCGGAGCAACTTGCCTGCACTGCCAGGCCTGGCAGGGAACCGAAGCAGGCACTTGCTGGCACACAGGCTGAGCACAAATCCAAACTTTGCCCTAATCTGGAACTACGAGCTCTCTGCTCAGATACAGGCCCCATTAGGATTTAACGGCAAGGAAGAGCTGGCACAACATACATCCCATAGCTTCTTTGGAAAGGACACACCAGTAGCGCAGGTCCGGCTGCTGTATCCCCCATGGCTCCTCCGTCCAGGGTTGCGCATCCAGCAAGGCACACGGATGGGAGTTATACAGCCACGCGTTACAGAAATGTGAAGGCAGCGAGGAGGACAAACACTCAGTTTCATGAGATACAGGCTGGGGGCCAGCCACCTTCCCTCCCGCACTCTCCCCGCTGCACGGGGCTTCGGCAGCTCTGTCAAGCCCCACAGACCTGGCCAGACCGTTCCAGGCGACTGCTTTTATAGCCTTGACTCATGTCAGACCTTCCTGGTCTTTCTGATCATTACCTTGACTTTTCTGGTACAAAATTACACCCTGTGCTCACCCGTGTTACGCACTGCTCGACAGAGCGGATCTGATTGCAAACACCAGCACCAAAACCGAGCGGGGTCCAGAGTCCACCCAGCACCGGCATCCCTGGGCTCAGCCACACAGAGTCTCATGTTCAGCGCTACCGGTGAGGTCTGGAGAGGCAACTCAGCGGACGCGGGACCAGATTCGTGGCATTGCTCTGCCTGTTCCTTTGCTTCTTCCCATTCTGCTGGCATCTGGCTTGCCTGCGTGCATGGAATGAACCTGCATGGTTTAGTGGTTTTCCCAGGAATTTCTGCATGCATCTGAGACATCTAGGGGCCATGAGCTTAAAAACCGCTGGCACAGACGGGAGTGCCGGTCTGCAGGCCAGGCCAGTCGCTTCACCTGCCTGACTTCAGCTTCTCCATCAAGAGTAACTGGTGAAGAGCAACAGATACAACAAACCAGTTCTGCCTGCATGCACACCACCAGTAACCACCAGCTGCCTGGCATGTGCATAATCAACCCCCCCACTAATGACACCTCGGAGCAGCAGCACTCCCTCCCCACCAAAAAAATTGATCAGACACTCAAACAGCCTCAGCTGAAATGTGACTCGTTCGCTCCTCTCCAGCGTTAATACGTGGGGCCTCTAATTGCTGTTGTACATACCCAGGAAGCAGACAGCAATTTAAAGTAATTTACGCTCCACTCGCAGGAAAAGCCAGCAAAGCAATCCTAACAGCAACTCCAGTTTCGGGGAAGAGCCCGGCCAGCCCTCGTGCTCCGCGATACAGCAGCATTCAAGCAGCACTGCTCTGCAGCACGGCTTGTTAAACGCTGCGTACAGACCGGTACTGTAGCGGAGCCGCGCTCCAGGCTCAGAGGGAACAACTACACCAAGGAGTTGGGTTTGATTGATTTACCCGACGCTAACTAGTATCTTGATTCTTGCTTACTAATCCTTTAAAGGGTTACCACCCGCTTCAACATAATTGTTGAGCTAATGTACTTGTTTTGGAACAATGGTGACATGAGTTAATTCATTCCTTCTCCAAACCGTGCTTCCTTCAGCAGGAACAAACCCCGATGGATTCAGCACGCTCACTGCAGTCGCTCCCACACCTGAAATAATCGATATCCCCCAGGCCTAAAACTTTTCTTGGGTGGAGGTGTTTCTTCAAAGTGTTTTAACCAGTTAGCAGAGACTTCAGGAATGACTGACTGTAATCCACAAAGTTTCAGTACATACTATTTTGATTCAAGAGGCCACAGGCAAAACACATAAAAATATTACTCATTATTCGGTAATTAAAAGCCAAAGGCATTGAGAGTACAAATCTAACAGCTCTTCCCATAAAGATTTTTCCTCCAGTGTTGATCTTCTGTTTGACATTAGTTCACGTCCAGAGAGCAAAACTTTCCAAAGGGAAAAAAAAAAACACCCATCCCTTTTTCTAAAAGCCTTTCACAAGTCAAAGGCAGCTTTTGCCCAAGCACACACAGGCAAACAAGATCAAAAGGAAAGCGGGGTTAAACAATCGTTCTCGGTTGTATAATAGGAGGAAAACACATCAATCGTGAGGCCCTACCCACATTCACGATCCCGTTTCGGTAGCTGGTGGAAGGACAAACAACATGTTGAAGAGCTCCTATTGCTTAACCCCTGCAGAATCGGGCTAGAGGGCTTTGCCACCCAGCAAGGCCATTCCTTATTCTGGGAAGCTCTTCAGGATCACTGAAGCCCGGCTGATAGTCCTGGGAACACCCACAGCCATCATGCCAACACTAGCAGCGCCTCAAAATCCCACGACATGAAACGACGCTCCCAGTACCAAAAAAGCACAGCCGGCCTGCAGCGTCTCCCAGCTGGGACCCAAGAAACTCATCCTGTTTTCTGTACTTTTAGTGCATTGAAAGGATTTAAGTGAAAGAGGCCGGAGGCAGAACAGCTCACCGTGGAAATCAGCCACCTCGAAGAAAGGAAAGCAAAAAAAAAATAATCTTTGGGAAGTTCCTCGAGGCGGCTGCTAAAAGCGGAGCGGCTCTCAGCACACCAGGCTCCCATCGCACTGCGCAGTGTCACCTCCGCACCTACAGAAGCAAAGGATGATCCAACAGGGAGGCGGACAACCCTGTGTGCAGCCGTGGGGCAAGGGCGTTATCCCCTCGGACTGGGCAAGGCTCGTCTGAAGGAGCAAGCCAAGCAGCCCAGGTAAAAGTCCGCAGTGCCCCATCCCTCCTGCCTCCAGCACAGCCCGCTCGCTGGCACGCGCGCTCGGCACAAGACAGCTTTTATCCATCCCATCCCCAATTCCACGGACAGAGAACTGAAACGGCAGCTCTCTTCCAGGGCCGTGGGACGAGCAGAAGCAACATCCACAGACCAGCTCAAACCCCTGCTCCGCTCCAGCCACCCTTACCTTCAGCCTGCGAGGAACATGACAAGATCTCCTGGGTTGCCAAGTCTTTGGCGCTGCGTCAAGTCCTACAGCCCTATGAAATGCATAATCAAGAATCGCAGCTGACTGCAAGCCTCTGCTTCGCAACTGAAAGCAGCTCAGGGAACGCAGTTTGTTGCTGCAGGTTGCTAAGCCATGGCAACGACTTCTGGGGGGAAAAAAATAAAAATCACACATTGTTTGGGGAACACCAAGGTCCTGCTCTTTATTAAGACATTCTGACAGGCTGGCCTGACCTGGAGCTGCTGAGCTGCCCACCCAATTCCTGCCACTTCCCTTCTGCACTTTTTTCAGACCAAGCCCTTCCAAAGCTCAGGAATTCAATCTACAGCGCTGTGAAGGGGCTTTGACACCTCAGACAGGACTGCCAAAGGGGCAGAAATAATACGCCAAACCCCACAGACATGCAATAACACGGGGACTACTGGGAGAACACTCAAAGGTCAGCACCACTTTCGTGTCAGGGAAGGAAACCTCGTGGCAGATCTCCACAAGACGGCATTATATTCCTCCAAAAATATTTCAACAGGAAGGGGATGCCCTCCCTTACAGGGCTACACCCACGCTTCCTCTCCTGCCCCGGCCGAGCGCTCGCCTGCCTTGCAGAGGCTGCAGTACCCCAGCTGCAGCGCCGGGGTGAGACCCTGCCCGTGACCCCCCGGCACACGAGGGTGTCACCGATCATCCCGAGGAACGGTGGATACGCTCCGTCTGGGTATCGCAAACAGAACCCAAGCCACAGGTTCCTACGCCCCAGGTTTATCAGAAGGGAAATGTTCAAGATCCAGGCAGAAACACACATTCCAGGTTTTGTTCTTTCTGCGACAAGCTTAGAATATTCTTCCCACTTGCTGCATTTCAACACTGCAAAGTCTCTTTATTTTGCTTGAGCTCTGTCTGCGAGAGCTCCTGCCTACCAGGAACCCGGGCAGGAACTAAACGAGGTCCTGTGACTTGGGGTACGAGCTCCCATTAAAAACCACTCAAGCCACCAGCTGCCGGGGCACCGGCTGCCCTCCCCGGCTGTCGCCGGAGCTCTGACACATCCCACAAACCCCAGAGATCACGGAGGAATGCGGCGCAGCACGCTGCCGCAGCCCGCAGCGTGTCTACGGGCAGATGCAGCAGGACCAGAGGAAGATGTTGCCACTGACAGCCCAGAGGCAGGAACCTGGCCCCATCCTGCTTCTGGGGGGCTGCACGTTCCTCATCTGCGACGGCAGAGGCACCGGCAGGCTCTGACCGGGACGGGGCCTCATACACATGCCAGGCCCTGCGCCCACGAGAAGTGCTTCGTCTGGAGAGCGTTCATGGCTACAGATCAGGCAGACAAGGATGAGAGGGTCTGCGAGGCAAGCTTCCCCTCGTCAGATAAGCAGAACAAGCCACTTATTAACAGCCGGGGCCACGCTGGAATTACACAGCGTAGCTTTACCCAGCTCTGCCAAGCCTTTTATTTTCTGGTCCATTTCTTACGGTGTCAAGACACCAAGAAAGGAAAAGCCTAAATCTGAAGTTAAACTAGTTTATGTTTGGGGTTCCTCCCCTGCCCCCCGAAACAGCAGATGTAAGTCACAGCCAGCAAAACGTCTGAATACGCACACTCAGTTATAAAAAGCGTCCCGCATCGCTGCTCCGTCAGTAGCCTGTCCCCTCCCAACTCTAACTGCTCCGCCAGACGTGGAAGCGATGCCGTGTCCCAAAGGAAACCATGCTGGGCAGTTCATTTAAGCAGGGGCAGACGTGCTGCTCCGGTACGCGCTGCAGAAAGGCAGACCTGGCAGGCAGGAGGACGCCCGGGAGCCACTGCCTCCACCAGCAGCACCCCAAGAGGTCCCAGCTCCTCAAACAGGAGGAGAGGATTCCCAGGAGCCCGGGGCAGAACCTGGGCCCCTCGCTGAGACAGCTCGGCAGCCTGGCCCGCGCAGGTCGGCCAAGCCTCCACGCTCCCGGTCAGACCCACCTTCGACTATCGGCACCACCGTTGTACCGAGCGAGCCCAGACCAGCTGCCACATGGAAATCATAACATGAGAAGACCAAAGAGCTTTTTGCCTTCAGTCTAAAGCATTTGGATGCGAGGGATCTATTTAGACTCGGTGAATAATCCCATCCTCACAGCAGAACAGCACGGATCCTATTCAGCAAGAAGTGTTTCCTGTTTTCTGCTGCGAGGAGCCCACACAAGCTGCGAAGCCCCAGCAGTTGGCCAGTCACCAAGCTGACTGATGAGCGAGAAAACACAGGCAGAGACCGCTTGAGCAGCGCAACTCACGGCTCGCTTTTACCTTTAGCTCTGTTTGAAGTTCGCTTTGCATTGCCGCCAGCTGTCTCTGCAGCCTTTTGGGATGCCTTTCCAGAACTCCAGATTCATCAGTGGGTTTCGTTAACAAAGCACTTTCCCTGCAAGTCACAGGGAACCTCGCTCTTTCAAGAGTGCTCTGGGAATTCCAGTGTCTGCCCTTCTCCTTCTAGAGCACCAAGTGAAATAAGAGATACAGAAATCAGGCAGGGGCAGTTTCTAAGCCAGTTTGGCAGGACTTATTTTAAATCTCTGAAATTTAAGGAAGATCTTGCTATTTCCCTGTAGACATTAATTTGCAACAAAGGCACTTTAACAGCTTTCGAGCAAGAGCTGCATCCTTCACCGTGAACCTGCACAGACAGCAGGCGTGATCTCTGAACGGTGATTTCGCTAAATCTGCCGGGGGAGAGATCAGGCAGTTACAAGCTGCGAGAACAGCCATATGTGTTGCACTGTCAGCTGCAACAGGGGGACTGTCAAGATGTACAGAGATCTTTCTTGTTAACAGAGCAAAACCAAAGATTTCAGATAAATATGACTTCAAAGTTACCGGCAGCAGCCAACCAAAAGCCCTGAAAGTGTACATAAAGCAACACCCTGTAAAACTGCTGATGTAACTCAACCGTTCACGTGTTGGAGGCTCCACATGTGTGGAGGAAGGACTTAAAACTCATCCCCCGTGCACAGATGGAGAAAGTTTTGAGAGGTACTTGATTTACCTTCCGTGGCAGAATTCCTCCCTAAGTAGCAAAGAGGCAGGGCTGGGCTGGGTTTACTCTTTTCAGGGAGACGCTCCCAATGGCCCATCTTTTCCCCTTCCTCTTCTACAGTTTAAAATGTCGTTCTTCGAGGGCCAAGAGCCACTGCCACGCAGGAGTCATAAGGTCAGACAGGACAGATCTAGTCACAGGGGGGGAAAAAAAAAAAGGAAGGAAAGATCAGCATGGTAAAAACTGAGGTGGAAGGCCGTGCCCGGCCCTTCACCCCCTCTCAGGGCCCAGATGAAGACACCTCTCTTCCTCCACACAGGAGCCCAGGCCTTCAGCCACACAGAAGAGAAACCTGCATTTCCTGAAGAGCCTTTGCAACTCTCCTAAAAAGCCGAATAACCTGTGCAGAAACCATGGAGCGCCTGCAACACGAGCCCTGTACACCTCCGACGCAGATACGTGTTCCCCGGGGGACAAGGGTCCGAAGTCGGTCACGAGAACAGAGAACCACCACCACATCTCAGACCGCTCCTTACCTTGTCTTCCAACCCCATCAAAAATTAATCTGCCTCTTTTTTTTTTTTTTTTTTTTTTTAATTTAAATGGGAAGAATAAGGGTCCCTCCAGAGCCCCCAGCCAGTCTTAGCGAGCCCTCACGCATCCCAGCCTCCCCGACAGGCTGAACACGACTGAGCCGGCGATCTAAACATCGGTTGCCTCCCCGTGGCACTTCGCTTCGGAAATTCCAGCCCTTGGCCAGAACTCCGCTCGCCTCAAACCCCCGCCTCACTCGGCCAGGAGAGAAGCTGGGACGAGAGGCATTTCCAGCAGGATCGCTGCACGGCGGGAGTGCACCGCGTGCAGGGAAAGAAACATTTGCCCAGTAGGTAAAGTCTCAGCTTTTAAGTTACGCAATCCTGCTAAAAATAGTTCCCCCAAATGCCACCTTAAGATCTTCTGACACAAATCCAAGTTTTTCTCGCAACTCCTCTGCTCACTCTAGCGTTGCAAAATCTGACAGCAGGGAAGCCTGAATCGGAAAATCTGCTTTGGTTTTATCTGCTGGTCTCGGCAACAAGGATAAAACCAGCTCAGAAACACCCTGGATGTTACCAGCCGTGCTGAACCGGGCACGATGACGCCCGGCCCCCGAAGCCACCACAAGCAGCTTTATTATTATAACAACAACAAAGTTTATCTGATGCTGATGCATTTTTGGACGTTTTTACATTTATCGCTTAAAACTGTATTAAAAAAAGACTAAGGCCCGTCCTGTAAGACGAGCTGCCGCCGAGCTCAGGTGCTTACAGTCGAGACGAGCAGCAGAACACGACCTGCTTTGCGAAACCTCATCGTGAATAAAGCCTTATCCCATTTAATTACCGACTTCCCTCTGCTTCCTACCCTCCCCAAACAGACAGACAGGCTGCGTGATGTGCTCTGAAGGTCAGGCCTCCACGAACGGGGAAGCTGCGCGTGTTCCCTGCATTCCTTTGTCGTGAGCGACGGGCGCTCTCCTTCCACGGCTGCTTCGTGCAGGGGATTCCCGACTCCTCGCCCGGGAGCACCCTGGCCCCGCCGGGGATCAGGACGGCCCGAATCCTCACTGCACTACAGCAGCACCCAGAGGCTGCAAATAATTTGTCATCGGAGCAACTTTCAGCCCAATTAAAATCTTCCCTTCAAAAGCTACTAGAAGAGGAGCTGCCGGTGAGGTCCGGGTGTATTTACGACGCTGTATCGTCAGGTGGAACCCGCACCTTCCCAGGCCACGGTGGTTTTTTTTTTTGAACTCCACCTTTTCGGCCACCATTTAGCACCGTGCAGGCCAAGCCCTGCAAGCGCGTCCGAGCCCGCTCGGGCTCCAGCGGCCGGGGGCAGGCGTACCGGGAGGGCAGGGCACGTTACCAGAGACCGAAGCCAGCAGAGTCTCCTCTAGACCGTGTCTCGGCCAGGCTGTCACAGGCGGGCTCCAACGGCGCCCGTCAGCACAAAGACCCCCCCGCCGGGAGCCGTGCCCCCCTCTCGGGGCTCTTCCCTCCCCATCGCCTCCCCCCGCGGCCTCGGTGGGGTTTCACGCCCACCCCCAAAGCGGTGCCGACCCCCAGCAGCTCCCTCCCCACCTCCACAGCCCTTCCCCGGCCGGGCCCGGCCTCCATCCCACGAGCACCGGGCTCCTGCCAGCCCGGACCGGGCTCCACAAGCCCCCGCACCCCTGTCCAGGGCCGCAGCGGCCCTCAAGGCCCTTCCCCGAGACCCGGGCACTCTCCGGTCCCCACCGAGCGCTCCCCCGGGAGCCACCTCCCCGCTCCACCCCGCCGCTCTCGGTGCTGCCGGGGCCGCATCCCCCCCCATGAGAGCCCCTAACGCCGCGCCACCGCCCCCGGCTCCCCCAGCACCATCCCGCTACCCGCCCCGCAGAGACCGGCTCCTTCCCCACGGCGCTCCGTAGCTCCACAGCCCCCCCGGGCCCGCAGCCGCCCCACGGCCCCCACCGCCCCCACGACCCCCCTCACCCCGCAGCCCCCCCCCCAGCACAGCCCCGGCCTCACGTACCGCCTGCCGCCCGGGCCCGGGCCGGCTCCGGGACGCCGCGGGGCTCAGGGGCGGCCGCGGCCTCCACCGCCTCCCCCCGCCCGGCCCCGCCGCGCTGCTACGCAACCCCCGCCCCGCCGGAAGCTCCCGCCCCGCCACGGGCCGGAAGCGGCGCTCTGGCCGGCGAGAGGCGCCGAGGAGCCGGAACTCGTTGGTCGGGGCGGGACCCTGGCCCGCGCGGGGCGGGGCGGGGGCGGGGCTTACTACTTAGCTCGCCCCTGAGGCCCGCCCCCTCTGCACCGCCATTAGCCGGCGGCGAGGGACGTCCTCCGCCCCTCTGCGCGCTGATTGGCTGCCCGGGGTGGCGGCCGGCGACTTCCGGGAGTGCCCGCGGCGGCGGCGCTCTGGCAGGTCAGCGCGCGCAGCAGGGGGGGCCGCGCCGGGGGCGGCGGGGCGGGAGGTGCAAGCGCCCCCTGGTGGCGGGGCGGGACGGCGGGGCGCCGAGCGGGCCCGGGATCGGTCCCGGCCCCGTGCCGGCCCCGGCCCCGCGCTCTCGTGCCCGGTGGCTCCGGAGCCCCGTCCCCGGTAGCCCCGTCCCCGGGGGTGCTGTCCCCGCGGTCCCGTCCCCGGTGTGGCCCCGCAGCCCGGCGGTCCCGTCCCCAGCGGTGCTGCCCCCGCGGCCGGTTGCTCCCCATCCCCATGGGCCCGTCCCGGGGGTGCCGTGGCCGGTGTCCCCCCCGGTTCCCCCATCCCCGGTGTCCCCGTGCGGGGCCGGGGGTGACGGCTGCGTCCGCAGGGCCCCCGCCGGCACCATGAGCACCGAGACGCTGGTGAAGGACGTCAAACCGGGGCTGAAGAACCTCAACCTCATCTTCATCGTGCTGGAGACGGGTGGGTGCGATGGCGGGGGGGGGGGCCGGGGTCCCGGCGCCCCCCCCCCCGCCCCGCTGACCCCCTCCCGCCCCCAGGCCGGGTGACGAAGACGAAGGACGGGCACGAGGTGCGGACGTGCAAGGTGGCCGACAAGACGGGCAGCATCAACATCTCGGTGTGGGACGATGTGGGGAACCTCATCCAGCCCGGGGACATCATCCGCCTCACCAAGGGGTAGGTGGGAGGGGGGGGGGGCCACCCCGGGACCCCCGTCCCCTCGGGGCTCCCCCCGGCCTGATGCCACCGTCCCTCTCCCTCCAGCTACGCGTCCGTCTTCAAGGGCTGCCTGACCCTCTACACGGGGCGCGGAGGCGACCTGCAGAAGATCGGCGAGTAAGGACGGGGCCGGGGGTCCCGCCGGAGCCGGTGGGGTGTTGGGGGGGGGGCCGGGGTGCGGCGGGGGGACCCCACCGCCCCCTCTGCCGGCAGGTTCTGCATGGTCTACTCCGAGGTGCCCAACTTCAGCGAGCCCAACCCCGAGTACGTGGCGCAGCAGTCGCAGAGCAAAGGGGTGAGTTGGGGGGGCCGGGGCTGCGGGGATGGCGGGGGGGGGGGGGCCAGGCTGGCACCGCCGGGACCCCCCCGAGCACGGCCGCCCCGGCTCTCCGGCACACGGGGCATCTCCGTCTCCTCCGCAGGCCCAGAACGAGAGCGCGAGTCCGGCTGCTTCGCAGACCAGCCAGGGCCCCCCCGCGGCCTCCCCAGGTAGGTCACGCAGCCCCCTCCCCACCCCAGGGGCGCGGGACCCCCCCGGTGCCACCCCCGAGTTCGGGGGTGCCTCCAGCCTCACCTTCCTCCCGGTGCTCTGCTCTCCTTCCAGCCCCCGACAGCCAGAACGGGAACGGGCTGAGCCCGGGGGGCCCCGCGCACCCCCCCAGCGCCCCCGCGCACCCCCCCAGCGGCCGCATCACCCGCAGCCAGCCCGGCCACCCCGGCCCCGCCGCCGGCCCCGTCAGCAACGGCAAGGAGACGCGGAGGAGCAGCAAGAGATAACGGGCCGGGACACCCCCGCGGCCCCCGGCACGGTCTGTGGTGGGGGTCCCCGGCCCCCCCGGCTCCTGCCCCGGGCCCTGAGCAGCCCCCGGGGCGAGGAGGGGGCCGGCCGGGCCCCGCTGCCCCCGCTCACTTGCCTCCGGGGAGGGCGGGGGTGGCCCAGGCCCCCCCGTATTGGGCCGGCCGGGCTCGGGGGTCCCGGGCAGGACGGGGCTGAGCCGTGCGGCCGCTGCCCGGCAGCCCCTGGGGCCGGGGGTCCGCAGCCCCCCCCCACCCCGTGCCCCCCGCACCCAGCCACTGCCTGCCCTCGCCTGCGCCAAGGCCGGCGGCCAGGACCTGTCAGGGCAGGTGTTAATAAAGGTTGACCTCCTGCCTGCGCCTTGCCTGCTCCCTGCCCGCAGCCCTGGCCCTGGCGCGGGGGACCCGGACCCCCCTCGCCCTTTAAGGCCCTCCCCGCACGGCCCCTCCCGGCACCGGGGCTGGCTGGGAGCAGCGCCTGGGTGACCCTTGGCCCCCCCCGGTTCGGGCGCAGCAGACGGCGCAGCCGTGGCACGGGGACGGGGGCCGGTCAGTGGCGCGTCCCCCGGCCCCCGCCATCGGCACAGTGCGGCCCCAGGTGAGCCCCTGGGGGGGGGTGGGCACGGGAGGGGTCCGGGGGGGGGGGGGGGGGGGGGCACGGGCAATGCCGGCACCACACCCGGCGGGACGGGGCCCCATGAACAGGATGATGCCGGGGACCGCGACACCCACCTCGGTAGGAGGGGGTCAGCCCTGGTGAAGGTGGGGGCACCCGTGGGACCCTGTGCCGCGGTGGGGATGACACCGGGATGCCAGCTCCCGGAGTCATGGGATTTTCCCAGCCCCATGGCATCAGCAAGTCCCACGTGGAGGGGGAGGACGGGCCCCACGGCCGTCCCGCCATCCCACCTGCCCTTTGGTGTTTCTCATCGCCGTGCCGGGCTGTTCCCGCGTCCGCGCAGCGGGGTGGGAGCTGGCGGGGGGACACGGCCACGCCGGGCGGGGCTGTGGGTGGGTGCGTCGGGGGCGCGGGCGGGCGGGGTGGGGGTGCGAGCGCCCTGCCGGGGGGTGCCGCTGGCGTTATCTCCCCACCCGGTGAAACATTAACTCCAACACAAAAGCTGCCCTAGTTGCAAAACTTCCCCTCAAGGACGAGTGTCACCCTGTCCCCCCAGCCTTGTCCCCACGCCCCCCCCCCCATCGCCCACCCTGGGGAGCCCGGCCCCGTGGGGGACACGGGGACAGCACCTGGCCCTGCCCGGCCCCCCCGCCCCACTCCCCGGTGGGTGTCCCTGAGCCCTCGGGCAGGGACACGTGTCCCCGGGCCGTGACCCTGATGCCGCCTGTTGCTTTCCAGCCGACGGACGGGCATCGGGAGGGTGCGTACCGGGGGCTGCTCAGAGGGACCCCGCGTCCTGGGAGGGACCCAGGGGCACCGGGGGCTGCGCCCCACGGGGCTGGGGGGGGACGGTGGACATTGCAGCCCCCGCCGCCCTCACACCGGCATCCCCCTCTCCCCTAGCTCCGCCGGGGACCCCCCCTCCGTCGCCTGCAGGATCCGGCCCCATGGGCCCCCGTGGGCTCCTCCTGGGCGTCCTGGGGCTGCTGCTGGCTCTGGGGGCCGTCGGGGAGCCGGGGCCGCTGCCCGAGGACGCGGCGCAGGAGCACGGCTACTACCTGCAGCAGCTCTTCGGGCAGTACGGGGCCAACGGGACGCTGCCCTTCGAGGGGCTGGCGCGGCTGCTGGGCAGCCTGGGGCTGGGCCGGGTGCAGGTGGTGCAGATCCAGCATGAGGAGCTGGGCCACGGCCACGTCAGCCACCTCGACCTGCTGGAGGTGCAGGAGGAGAAGCACCGGCACTGGCACCCCGCCTGGGAGCACGGCGGGGACCCGGCACCCAGCGCCCCGCCGCCCACCCGCCCCCCCAGGTATCCGGCCTCCCCCTCGCCCGCTCCCGGGGGGCTGCCCCCCAACCCCGGCATGATGGAGGGGGCTCATCCGCGCTCACGTCCCCCAGCCCTGAGCCCTCCCAGACAAAAAGCTGGATGAAGCCGGCGCCCACCGATCCCCCCGGTGCCGGGGCCACCCCTGGGAGCCGCGGGGCCCCCCCGCCCCCCCGGCGGGACCAGCCCGGCCTGAGCCTGCTGGGGAGGATGCTGGGCTTGGAGCACTCCAGTGCCGACCACCCGCACGACGATGTGAGCGGGGCCGGGGGGGGTCGTGCCGTCCTGCTCCGCTGCCACGCGCTGGGAACCCCCCGGGAGTCCCGGCCCCCCCAGCGCCGCTCACCACCGCCCCCCCCGCAGTGCCTCAACGTCACCCAGCTGCTGGTGAATTTTGGGCTGGACTCGGTGTCCCAGCTGACGCCGGAGCAGTTCACCCTCCTCTGCCCGGCCCTGCTCTACCAGATCGACAGCCGCGTCTGCATCCAGCACAGCGACGAGGTGACGCTGCCTCCCCCGGGGGGGGCCCTGTGGCCAGGTAACCCCAATCTGGGGCCCCTTCATGGCCCCCAGCCCCAGGTCATCTCTCCTTGGGTCCCCTGTCCCTGCAGCCCCATCCCCAGGTCCCTCGTCAGCCGGTCACCAGGTCTCACATCGCTGTGTCCCCATCCCCTGGTACCCCAGAGTCTGGTCCCCATGTCCCCTGTCTCTGTAGCCCCCATCCTTGGCTCCCCCATCGTCTGGTCCCATGGCCACTCTCCCTGCTCCCTGAGCCCCTGGTCCCCCATCAGCTGGACCCTGTGGACCCTATCCCTGCATCCCCGTCCCTGGCTCCTCCATCATCAGCTCTCCAGGTCCCTTGTCCCTTCATTGCCATCCCTGGATTCCTCCAGTGTCTGGTCCCCATGTCCCCACTCCCTGCCACCCCATCCCTGCATTGACCATTCCTGCATTCCCGAGTGCCCCCCTCCCACGTCCCCCGTCCCCAGGTTCCCATCACCCCACATTCCCGGCCCCGGGGTCCCCATCCTTGCATCCCCAAGGACCCCCATCCTGCATCCCCATCCCTGGGTCCTGCACCCTCCTGTCCCGGCCGTGCCCATCTCACCCGCCTCGCAGCACTGGGCTGGGGGCTCCTGGCCGTCACCTTCGTCAGCCTGCCCTCCGCCCTGGCCGTCGTCCTCGTCCCGCTGCTGAGCCGCAGCTTCTTCCGCTCGCTGCTGGCCTTCCTGGTGGCGCTGGCTGTGGGGACGCTCTGCGGGGACGCCCTGCTCCACCTCTGGCCCCACGTAGGTACCCCCGCCCCAGTGGGCCGGAGGTGGCACGAAGCACCTGGGGGGGACTGGGGCGTCCGGGTCCCCTGAGCTGCCGGTCACCCGTGTCCAGGCCCAGGGGAGGCACCAGGAGACGCCGGCAGAGCCGGGGGCCGCGGTGCTGCAGGGGCTGGCGGTGCTGGGGGGCATCTACCTGCTCTTCCTGGTGGAACTGCTCCTGGGGATGCTACGGCGGAGCCGGGATGCCACGGTGAGCACCACAGGCGCTGGGGAGGGCACGAGGCTGCCACCAGGTCCAGCATCGTACCCAATGCCTCTGTCTTCCCCAGGGACACTCCCCTGCAGAGACCCCTGACGTGGCCGCGGGGGTCCTGGCACTGTCGCGAGGAGGTAAGACCCCCTCACACCCCACAGCACCCGCGGCCCCCGGCCCCGGCACCCACCCCGCGTCTCCCCCACCGCAGGGGCCGAGCTACGACACCTGACAGCACCGGAGCCAGAGCTGGAGCTCCAGCCCCACGGACACCCCCACGCACACCCCCACGGACACCCCCACGGCCCCCCCCACGGACACTCCCATGGCCCCACGCTGCCCCCCAGCCCCGGGGCCACTGATGTTGTCTGGATGGTGGTGCTGGGGGACGGGATCCACAACCTGACGGACGGGCTGGCCATCGGTGAGGGGCACGGGGAGGTGGAGATGGAGGGACAAGGGGTGCCCGGGGACAGGGGGTGCACAGGGACGGGGGTGCACAGGGACGGGGGTGCACGGTGCATCGGGGCACAGGGTCCGCGCAGGTCCGGGGCAAAGGACCCTCTTCCCGCAGGTGCCGCCTTCTCCCACAGCCTCTCCAGTGGCCTCAGCACGGCGCTGGCCGTGCTCTGCCACGAGCTGCCCCACGAACTGGGTAGGTGCCTGCCCCCCCCGCCCCAGCCGTGGCACCCCACCGCGGCCCCCCGCCACCCACCCTCCTCTTCCCACAGGTGACCTGGCGGTGCTGCTGCGGGCGGGCACGGCCCCCCGCACCGTCCTGCTCCTCAACCTGCTCTCGGCCCTGCTCTCCTGCCTGGGGGCGGCCGTGGGGGCGGCCGTAGGGCAGAGCACGTCCCATCTCACCCCCTGGATCCTCACCGCCACCGCCGGCATCTTCCTCTACGTGGCCCTGGCCGACATGGTAAGGGGGCGGCTGGGGGGGAGGCAGCCGCGGGGCTGGGCCTCGTGCCGGCCCCCGCTGAGCCCCCCGCTCTGCCCCAGCTCCCCGAGGCGCTGCGGGGTGCCGAGGGCCCCGGCGAGGGCACCTGGGGCCGCTTCCTCCTGCAGAACGCGGGGTTCCTGCTGGGCAGCGGCATTATGCTGGGCATCGCCCTCGCCGAGGGACACGTCCGCGCCTGGCTGCAGCCCTGAGTGGCCCTGTGGCTTGGCCCTGCTCGCCCCCGCCGCCGACCGGAGCGGGGAACCGCGGCCGGAGCCAGCGGCGGCCGAGCTGGAAGGACGGCAGGACGGCGGGAACCCCAAACGTGCCCCCCAGGACTGGACTTTCTCCCCTCCTGTGAGACCCCCAGCGGCGTCCCCGGGAGTCTCCGTGGCTCAGCCCTGCGCAGCCCCCCCCAGCCCCTCCGTCCCTGCGGGGAGGGGACATGGGGTCCCCTCGCCGCCCCGTGTCCTCTCCCGAGGGACCGGGCACCCAGCGCTCCGCGGGGCGGGAGGGCAGCAGGGTGCTCGTACGCCCGGCTCCGGGGGCGAGGTCGAGCGCGTTTCCCCTTCCCGCTCCCCCTGGACCAGCCTTTAGCGGAGAAAGGACCACAGGACATAGAAGCAATAGCATTTTAATAAACATAATTGATTCAAAGCCACAATATGAATAACAGGACTTGGTCGCAGCTTACATTGTATAAAATAGATCAAGTCTGAATGCTTTTCTCTTCTTTTTTTTTTTTTAATTTTTATTTTTTTAATTCTTTTTAGTTCCTTTTCCCCCCTCCCTCCCCAAAGGTGATGCAGGATTTCTGAAAATACATATATGGAACATCCGAGACAAAAGTAACTGCTCACTAGGCTCAGGCGGGGGTAAGGAGGAGGCCGACAGGATAGCATCTGCGCTGCGGGGACGGATGGCTTGTTGGGCTGATTTCCTTCTTCTCCTACGTATCGCCTCATATTCGCTCCCTAGAACCGCGAGGGGGTTGAACGGCTTTGTGTTTCCCTTGCACGACACGAAGGGATTTTGCTCGCTCCAATTTCCTCTACCCAGAGACAAGTGCTTCGCTGGTCGGGACTGATTTCGGGGCTCTCTGGGGCGCCTGCTCTCAGGAGAAGGGTGAGAAACCAGCAAGCTCAGGGGGACATGGCTCAGTTTGCCCACCAAGGCACCCGGCACCTCAAGGCCGCCGTGACGGCCCCGGGGGGATTTCATACTTTTTTTTTTTTTTTTTCCTATTTTTAAATTGCACATCAAAACTCTACCCTACTCGCGGCGGGTCTCCACGGGGCAGGCGTGCGGGGGTGGCGAGGGGCCGGGAGCCCCTGCGCCCTGGGGAGCGGAGCCCTCTTCGCCCCGCCGCCCGCCCGGCCCCGCGCTTGTGCTTTGAACCAGTGGTTGAAGGAAGAAGCACCTACAGAGGGGAGGGAGATGCCTGAACCACCGACGCGGCGGCACCGGGATCTGCACCGCGGGCGCCGCGGGACAGCGCAGACCCTGCCTCCGCCGGGTCTCGGATGGGGACGGTGCCGACGGCGCTCGCTGCGGGGACGCTGGGGCACCGACCCCTCGAGCTGGCGCGCTCACCTCTCCCTCCCTGCCCAAGTACAAAGGCATCCACGATTAAAGGTCCCCAGCAAGAACGACTGCCTCAGCCCTGCCGCTGAGGAACAACAGCACGGCCGCACGCAGGTTTTTGCTCAGCAGGTTCCACATTTCAGTGCACTGGAGGGGAACGAAGCCGGGGAGTTAAAGTAAAAATGCCTTCAGCGGAGACGAAGCAGCTGCTACACACGGACGAGCGCGCGGGGCCGGCACACGCGGACGCCGAGCGCGCTGGGCCGGCGTGCAAGGGGCTCGCTCGGGGCCGCTCTCCCCCTCGACCCACCCCTTGCTGGGAGAGGGGCGCTTGCCCGTTGCAGGCAGATCCGGGCAGAGCCCGGCCGCTCCTGCCCTGGCTCAGCCGCGCTCGCTACGCGCGCCGCCGTCTTGGTCCGGCGCTGAGGCTGCGGGTCCGAGAGGTGCGAAAGCGTTTCCCCAGGTCTGTGCCCCAGCCCGGTTATTGCCAGAGGTAGGTGTGAACAGTGCAGAGAAGACACAAATTAAAGCAGCTCTTCGTTATCTAACCACCCCACAAACGAGCCTAAAGAGACTCTCCCATCCTGCGCTGGCTCTTCCCACGGCACAGAAACCTCCCGCTCGGTTGCAGCCGGCCAGCCCGGCACGGGGCAAACGGGGGGATCGGGGTGCCTAGGGCACCCCATCCCTGGGCTGGTCTCACACCGGGGCACCCGTGAAGCGTGGGGGCTCAGGGTGCCCAGAGCAGACGGAGCTGGGAGAGGAACCAGCCCAGGCCCTGTCCCCAGGGAACGTCGCTCTCCGCTCCCTGCAAAGGTCTGAAACAGCCAAAAAACCAGCGCCAGGGACCGGAGCGTCCAAGGCCCCGGGCGGTGCCCAGGGCTCCGGCCAGCCCCGGGGCAGCCGAGGGGACGGTCACGCCGCAGGCGGGCGAATGTCCCTGCAGCTGCCCCAGCCCCGGTCCCGCGGGCAGCGAGGGTGGGCTTCAGTGCCCGCGAGGGGAGCCGGGGATGCCCGGGAGCAGCTCTGCCGAGCACCAGCGCCCGCTCCCCACGTTTGGCACATCTGCAGCTGGACCGGGAGATGCCCGAGACCCCTCCCCGCCCCATCACCGTCCCCTGCGCCGGACACCCGCGAGGGGACCGGTGTCGGGCAGAGGAACCACTGCTGCCGCCCGGGACAGCCTGCCCCGAGCAGCAGGAGGGCACCGAAATCTGGTCCAAGAGGGACGTTAACAGACGTCAAACCCGGACTGGCCAGCGGGACGGTCCGGAAGGCTGCGGGTCGCCCGGCATGAGACCTGGCTGCAGCGGGGAGGGGGGGGCCGAGCCCTTCGTCACCAACCTGTGCTTCCCTGACGCAGGACAGGCGAGAAATGAAGCAAATCGCCGTAAACTCCCTTCCATGCGTATCGAGGAGGAAAAGGGAAGGGAAGAACCTACCGAATGACTTTAAAAGGACTTTGAAAGGGGTCTTAGAGCACTCAGAAATCTTTAAAGCTAAGAGAGCGCCTGCTGAGACAGAGCACGTGTGTGCCCACGGACATACGGACCCACACACCCAACATCCACGCTCCTGACCCTGGAGAGGGCGAGGAACGCCGGGCACTGGGAGCCGGGAGGTCTCTGACCGGCAGCACTGCACCCTCCCTGCAAACAGACACTATTTCTTAACGCCGAGCCCTGCCCAAACGCCAGCTCGCGGCGGCTTGCTGCTCTGAGCTCACACTAAATCCCGGCCCGTGACGGAATTCAGCCCGACGCCTGCAGCGTTTAATGAGATTTCCCGGACACTAACAGGTTTGGAAAGAGTGGGGAAGCATCACGAAGCCCGGCCATCCCTCTGTCGCGGGTCCGGCAGCTCCCTGCCCAGTCCCTGCTCTGCTGTGCTGGGATGGAGTTGGAGATCCACAGGGAGAGGCTCTGGCCCGAAGCCAGCCCTCGTGGCTCTCGCCGCTGGGGACGGGAGCCTCAGTGGGTTTGGGGCGCGCAGGAGAGGGAACGCAGGCTGACGGGAAAAACTGAGGGCTCAAAAAGAAATTCAGATCTGTTGGAGGAGGAGGAGGAACTGGCATGTAATGGTTTCAGTGCAATTTTCAAGCCCGTGCTACCGAACGCGACGGCTTGTAGCAGGCCGCTTCGGGACGCGTGCGCCCACCAGCTGCGGGGGAGCACGGCTGCCGCGGGGGGACAGGCAAGGATGCGACCCTGGGCAAGGACCTGCCTGCCGGAGGGCTGAAATTCAGGCTCAATCCTCTTGCAAAACCAGCGGGGCCGCAGGTTTTGCTCTCAGCCTTCCTCTGCCCACCCCACCTCTTGTCCCCGCAGCCGGAGCCAGACGCCGGTAAGGGCTCAGGGGTGTGTGACCGGGGACGCGAGAGCTCTCTGGGGCACGGCAGGACAAGGACCGGCTCCGAGCACCGCTCCCCTCACAGCCGCAGCCAGGCCCGGCACAGCACCCCCCCACCGGCCCCCAGCCCACCTCCGGGGTGCGGAGGGGGGGCGTTGAAGAAAGCAGCTGTTTTGGTTAGTACCTTCAAGTAGGAAAAGTGTTGTCAAGTCCAGCGCTCAGGACAGGCTCTGGGTTTGTCGTAATGCCCTCCGAGCTCCCCGCGCCGCAGCTCCCGGCGCGTCGGGACCCTCTCACCCACGGCCGGCCTACGTCATCTTTGATTTTCCTTTTGGTCAACCCCCCCCCCCCAGGTCCCTCGCAGGCAGAGGCCGGGCAGCGCGTCCCCTCCACGCCCCCCCTCCTAAACTGGCCACGTTTCACATAGTGCAAAATTCAGGAATGGAACAACGCTGCCGGCATCGAGGCACCCGCACGCCGCCCGAACGCCGGGAGCCCTCGCCCCGTCCCGCAGCGGGGCTGGGGGGCCGGGACCCCTCGCGCCTCTGGCCCCCTCCCCAGCCTCTCCTCCCAGCGTGGGCAGCCACCGTGTTTAATCCGACCCGGACTAACCCGATCAGCGACTCCATCCATGTCCTTCGCCGGAGGCAGAGCTCGGAAGGGCTCACTCCCGGGGCGAGGAAGCCGGCGGCAGGTCTGCGGACAGACGGGCAGCGCCGGCAGCGGGCGGGCAGAGCAGCACGGCGGGGACCCGCAGCACCCCGGGGCTCCGAGGACCGACGACGACCCCTGGAAACTAAGTGCAGAGCACCAAAGAAACGGCAGTTTTGGTCAAGCCGTGAGGAATTCACTCCCTACGGCCTCAGGAAAAGAAGAAAAAGAAAGGGCAGGAGGAAGGACCGGGTGCGGGAGGCAGCAGCCGCCCACCCTCCGCAGCTAAAGGAGAAACCCCTTCGGGATGCGCGGCACGAGACACTCGGCACCCTGGATCTCCGAAACATCACACCCACGGTCACGCACCGTGGCTCAGCTAGAGGTTTCCATGCATTTACTTTATTATTTTCAAGTTGACGAACAATATCGATACGACTGGGTCGAGTAAGGCTATTTTCCTCTTTCTTCCCTCCTTCTCCCCTGCACGGGAAGCTCAGACAACGCCCAGACACACGGACCCGCACACGAACCGCTTGCACGCACACGCACGCCAGAACACCGAGACACAGAAGAGGAAGAGTCGTTTATACCTGACTGGTGATGAGGTCTGTCCTATCTTATTCAAAGAAATGTTTATGTGCATAATATACAGAGGTGCAGCATTTACACACAGGATATTGTAAAGACACAGAGCTTGCTACAGATGCCTTCGAGTCCTTAGAGACGCATCCCCCTTCCCCACCCTGCCCCTCGGGGGCTCTGACTCCATCCCGTTCCAGCCTCGTGCCGCGGCTCCAAGGATTTTAGTTTAACTAAAGAGCTGCGATGCAGGGAGCCACCGCTCCCCCTCGGAGAGCTCCCGGCAGGGCCCTCGCCTCGTGCATACGTTACCCTCCGCCTCCCCGCTCCGAAGCTCCCGCCGACGCTTCGGCCGAGTCTCGGCTTTGTCGGGTTTTTTTCTCCTTTCAAACGCACCCAGCATTGCTGAGCCCAGAAAAATTCAGCCAGGAGAAGAGGTTTGAACAGCTCCTCGCGTCCTTGGAGAAAAACAAAGAAACAAAGAAAAGGAGGAAAAAAAAAGGAAAGAAAAAGAAAAAAAACAACCCCGAACCAAAGAATCCGCGTGTCCGTGCCAGTATCTTGACTGGAAGGGGTTGGTTTTTCCTTTGGTTTCTGACTGAAGGCAGAGGTGAGCGTGGGCTGACAGTCTGCACGGGTCCGACCCCGACGTTCACGCCTGGGGGGACCCCAAGGTCCCCCCGTTTGTGGTCCCTGTGGCAGGCGGGGGGACGCGGGGACCCTCGGGGTGGAGCTGGGAGGGAGCGGGGGCAGCTCCCCGGGGCCGGCCCCCCGCCCCCCCAAACAGAATAAAATCAAAGAAAAAGATTGTTTCTTGGGTCTTTGCAGTTTGTTCCTTGTTTTGGTTTTTCTCTTGTTTCTCACTAACACCTCACCCCGCACGCTGGGGGACCCCGGGGTTCCTACCGAATCGCTACCACACTCAGAGCGCTCAAAACAAACAAACAGAAGAAGAACTTGTTCCATTTTTTTGGAGTTTTTGCTTTGTCTTTAGTGCTACTTTTATATCTGCCGGATTCCAGCCCTGGGACGGGGTTGGCGGGGCCGGGGACTGCTCATCTGCATCTCGCTTTTGGTCGAGGGAGCTCCTCGCTCCGTCCGGGGCAGGGATGGGGCGGAGGGGGAGAGGGGACGGGAGCGGGGGGAAACATTTCCCTAAAGAAAAAAAAGTTTCAAATTGCCTGCAGCTCGGGAACAGCAACAACAAAGAAACACCAACCAGGTTCTCATCATCATTAGTTATTTCTGAATTTCAGCGACGTGCCCGTCGAGAATAAAGCCAATCCCAGCCTCCCTGGGCTGCCCTCTGCAAGGACGTTACATTCAGTGTTTGTCAGCAGTTTATATGGCTCAGCGGGGCCGCAGGGCTGGCAGCCCCTTTCTCTAGCAATGGCAGTGCAAATACACCTTTTGAGTTGAAATGTATTTGTGCTGTTTTTTTTTTTTTCTTCTCTCTCGCAAAACACAACTTCCCTTTGTTCATTCATTCCCTAGAAACAAACTTTTTTTTTTTTTTAAATTAAAAATGAAAAAATAAAACCAAAGACACTCTCTTATCCCTTCCGCTCTTGCTGCTCTCTATCCCGTGGGATGCTAAAGGGAATCCAGACTCATGCTTTAACAAAAGTGCTTATTACTTGAAGCAAGTGCTTTGGACCAAGGGGGCGGAGAGAAACTTCCTTTTTTCGGAGGTCGGGGCAGCGGAGGGGAGGGGTGATCCGGTGCCTGCGTATCGGAAACCAGGAGGTTTAAGTAGCAGCGAGGGGGGAAGCCGAAGAAGTCGCTGCTTGGTGAGAGCTACACCAAACGGGCGCCGGGCGCCGGCAGAACGCTAAGCGGGAAATGGTCCAACTTTGGCATAAAGGTCCGTGGGGAGGAAGATTTGGGGGAGCCCCCGCCCGCCGCCCCACGAGGGGCCGGGGGGGAGCGGGCAGGGCGGCGGAAGTTTCCCTCCATCCCTCTTTACAATGCACTAGGGAAACCATCACAAATCTCGTTTAGCAAAATAATGCATTATTACCAAACACTTTGATTATTACTTAAATTGTCAAGCTGTGCTGTCAAATGTATACAATACAGCGTTAAAGGAGAACAAGACTGGTACCCGCAAGGAAACTGGCCGCACGTCCCCCTTCCCACCCCACCCCATGTTTCCTCCCATGTGCTCCCAGACCACGGATGCGCTGCTGAAACCTCGGTTCCCTCCATCATTATTATTATTATTATTATTATTTTTAATAAGACACAAGGGGAGGGGAGAAAAAGATCCTCGCTAAGAGCAAAGAACACACATATATAAAGCATGGTGCTGCAGAGAAGAAATGGAGAAGCCCTTACAGAGATCACATTGATTGTCTCGTCATAGTTTTAGTCGTCAAGTTGAGCGGAAGGTAACACGTCGTAGCACAGAAACAAGGCCAAAAGAAAGATCAGTTTTCTTCTCTAAACAAAGAAACTGAAAACCACAATAATACTCCAAAAAATAAGGGGGAGTGAAGGAAAAGCAGCATTCTCCATGTGCTCGAAGGAACGCTCTCACCTTGGCTACAGGAAAAAGCCGTGTTCAAGTGAAATGGTGCTGGAGTCCCGTCCCCCGTCAGCCATGCTAAAGCCACACGGCATCAAGGACCAGGACACGAGGAGCACAGCCGCGTCCCTCCCGCGGCGGGCACGGGGTGGCCCGGCTCTGCTGGTGCCTCCGAGCTCTCCCCAACTGACTTTGGGAGAGACGGAGCATCACTCAAGGGGAGGGAGCCACCACGGCCCCAGGGTCTGCCCTGCTCTGAACCCATCTCCGTCCCTGGGAATCGCTGCCTGCACCGGGGACGAGAGCCAAGGCCGGTGGCAGCTCGACCCCTCTGTGTGCCTGAAAAAGTACTTTAGCCCTTGAAGATGACGGCTTAGGACTTTGGACCCCTTTTCCTACCCCGTGGGGAGGGTGAGGGCCGGCAGTGAGAAGAGATAAAGTGATGCCTAAATTCCTCCCAGAAAGGGAAAGAGCTGCAAGAGGCAAGTGCGGACTCGACAGCAATGTAAACAAGTCTTTTTTTCCAGTTCTCCTCTGTAGAATACTGAAAAGGATCTTCAAAAAGGATCTTTTTATTCAAGTTTCGTGAGTTTATTCTGGTTCCGAACTGAGGTATTCGGTGCAGAAAGGTTAACACTTTCTTTCAAGCTAGAGGGTTGGGGGGGAGCGGGGAGGGGGAGACGCGGTCGGCCAGGGACACGATCCTACGCTGGCACCAAAGGAGGGGACCCGCCGGCCCAGCAAGCCGCTGCCGCCGCCTTGCCGAGAGCGGGGCGGAGGGGGCTCGCGGCCCGAAAAGGGAAGATCCCTCCGGAGCGGCCAGAGGAGCCCTGCCCCTCAGAAGCACCCGGCCCCCACTGCCCGGGGACCGGAGCCCTCCGGGGACCAAGGCTGACCACCGCTCCTGCTCCGAGATCTCGCCGAGGGCAAATTTCTCAAGTGCTTTGCAGAACAAAGTGCGGGTTGGTAATGGGACGGGGAGACCGAGCTCCACCGGCGAGCTGGTGCTGAGCAAGAGCAACGCGAGGTCCCCGACCCCGCTCCCCTCCGGGAAAAACTCCTACGTGAAACGTGAAGAAAATGTGCTTATCACCCAAAGGCCAAGACTGAAACTTCATATTTGGTTCTAAGAGTTTGGCTTTGGTAAAAGAAAGAAACAGTGCGAGGGGACCCTCCCCGCGGGCTGCCAGCAGCACCCTCGCCCGCCGGGAGCCTCCCCCGGGAACGGCCGGCTCCAATGCCTGCTCCGCACCGCAACCTAAACCCGACAAACACCACCCTAACAGGAGCCACCTTCATTTAGAAACTATTTAAAAAAAAAAGAAGAAAAAAGACGTAATACCTTATTTTGGTTACAGAAATGCTTTTTGTCTCTGAAACGCTGGGCAGAAGAGCCGCAGCACAAGGCTCGCCTGGTCCCATCGCAGTCTAGCCGGCAAAGAGGAGGCGAGCGGCCACCGAGGACTTGGTGGGAGACAGGGATCCTTTTCTTCCCGCTCCCATCCCGGAGGGATCACACTGGGATGCCCCCGGGGCGGCCACGGGCGGGAGCCTCGGCCCCAGCCCCGCGCTCCCCGCTTTCGGCCAGGCTGCGGAGGGAAAGGAGCTCGGGGGAGAAGATGGTTCCCGAAATGCTTGTCGCCCTGGTCAGCCCGTTCTCGTTCTCTGCATCCCAGTCTTTGGCTTTGAACAGACTCGTGATATGGAGGAAGAGTATTGTTTTTTGCACATGATACTGTTACAGTAATTCAGAATGAAAAAAAAACCCCACCAACGGAAAAAAACAGTGCAACATTCTCGAATGCTTCAAACCTGCATTATAAATATGACTTCTAAAATTAAAAAAAGAAAACCCAAAACAAAAAACAATGATCCCACATACACGCACGCTAATAAACCTGCCAAGATGCTGCATTAGAAAAATAAACACAGACTTACTTAGGGTTGTGAATAAGGACTTTGAAGTGCATTTTTTTCCTTATTAAAAGGCTAAAACTTTCAGAAATTTTTTTACGGTTTTTGTTGTTTTTTTAAAGGTAAATGCTCGTTTCTTTATAAATAACTTTTTTCTTTTTAAAAAAAAAGCAACACTGACTCTCGCATGGAAACGGCCACGCAAAACAGAGAACAAAAATTCAAAAAAGAATCGTTTCTTAGGATCCGACATTTTGCCAAGAAAAAAAAAAAAAACCAACCAACCAACAGAATCCCTAAAGTGCCTGGTGTGGGGAGGGAGGCTCCAGCAGCGCATCCGCAGCCAGCCGACCGCGGGGTTGGGCAGCAGCACCCGTTTTTGCATATAAATGACAGCTGCCAACAGGATATTTTAGTGTCCCAGGTACAGTAGATCTTGATTCAAGTGTTTGTATTGGAATCGAAGGATGAGCATGAGAAAAAAAGTGATTGCAAGAGAGGAGCAGTTACAGTGGCACTTGGCCAGGAGCTAACACCCACCCCAGCGCTTGCAAGACCAGCCAATTCCCAGAGACTCCCACCCCCCCATCCCACCAAGAGTTCAGGCTTCCCCGTCCCGGCCGGCCGGAGCGAGGGCTCAGGGCAGCCCCGGGGGCGTCCCGGAGGCGAGGCAGGGCGGGAGGCTGGCATGAGGCACCGGGAAACGCCGGAACCGATTTCAGCCCACCCCGAAGGCCGGGGCACGAGCCCCCTTCCCGCCTGCGGGCCAGCGGATGGTGGCACCTGCCTCGTCTCGGCCGGGCGAAGCCCTAACCCCGCAGCGCCCGTCTCCTGCCCTGCCGTCGGAGGGCTGCGAGCAGGCGCTGACGGGGAGAGGACTGAGAAGGGGCAGGGGACGGGAACGGCACTGCCAGCTGCTCATTAAAGCAATTAACAGCTTTGGCACCGCGCTGGCAGCCCAGCGAGAAGAGGAAGCGCTGAACTCTTGGCCTATCCGGCCACGCTAGAAGGCCTGCCCAGTCTTGTTCTCCTTTAAAGTGCCCTATATTTATAGAATTTCTAAATAAATATAATAAGATATTAGGTCACCCATAGTTTAAGCTACTCCGAGTAACAGCCGTCCAAGCCGATGGCATTGTGCCGGTCCTTGCTGTAGGGGCAGGTGCTGCCGTTGGGCAGGGCCCCGCAGGCGGCGGTTTTGGCTGCAATGCCGCAGTTCTTGAGGAGGTTGAAGCTGAAAGAGCTGATGGCGTCTTTAGGTGGGAAAGGCTTCATGGTGGAGAGGATAAGTGCCAGGCAGTCGGCAACGTCCTTGTTGGGGGCGCATGCCAAGGCTGGGGTATGACCTAGAACAAAGCCAGGGGTGAAGAACCGCCCCGGACGGGCGCCTTCCCCGGGGAACGCTTCGGCTGGGGCGGCTTCCACCCCTGCACTGAGGAGCCAGGACATCTATTTGCCTTTATCTCAAAAGACCCTGCTTCTGGGCACCAGCAATCCCTGCAATTGCAGGAACGGCTTTGAAGCGTGCCAGGATCAGCAGACGACGAATAAAAGGCCTCAGAAGCCCTGGCAGCACGGCAGACACAATGATATTTTTCTCAACTTAAAGGTATTCCAGCAGAGCAAGAACTCTGCTGGGAGAAAAAGCTTCTGGCCACAACAACCAGTTTCTGCCAACTTGCAAGTGAGTCAACGGCTTATCGCTGGCTCAGGCTGGGCTGGTTTTGTGCCTGCCTGCAACCGGCAGGAGAGCCACAGCCACCAAAGATGCACGGCGGGTCAAAGACGTATTTCAAACACCTGCGGGACCTGGCAATGCTTTCCCAGGGTGCTAACAATGTCCTCACCCAGGCTGTTCCTGCGATGCCGTGAGCTGAGAACGTGCTGCTCAGCCACGGAAGGGATGCGGAAATCCTTCCGATCCCGGCTGAGCGCTTCCCCGGGCAGCCCCCGTCCCCCAGGGACATCACGCTGAACCCCCACCCCGGGCACCCGCGAGGAACACGCACCTTCTTCATCCACAGCCAGCACAGTGGCACCTCTGCTGAGCAGGGCCTGGACGACGGAGGCCAGCCCGTTCCGAGCTGCGATGTGGAGCGGCCTGGGGGGAGAGGGAAAGGCAGCGTCAACCCGGCAGCGGAGCCACCTGCCTTGAACACCTTGTGCTGAAACAAGGGGCCCCTGCGAGCGGCTTCAAGGGCAGACGCTGGGGGCCTGGCTGCTCCTGAGCCTACCTGCTCGCACGCTCGCTGCGCGCCCCAAGCAGGAGCAGAGCTTGCCACCCTTTCGCCACTGCATCACCCCCCCAGCAAAGCCCTGTTTCTCCCCGCTGGCGCCAGCTGTCCAAATACTCACATTTGCAGAGCACTGTTACTTGCATTGATAAGGCCAAGGTCTTGGGTTTCCCCCAGGATCAACAAGGCACACTTTTCATGACCCTGGAAAGGAGAGCAGACCGTTTATAGTGCACAAGCAGGAAGGCAGGGGCAGTGGAGGGGACCTGGTGCTGTCCGAGTGGAATGCGATTCCCCGGGATACGGAAACGTTCCCTAAACCCAACCTTCAACAACAGTTCACCACTTTGGCAGGGCCTGAGAAGACAAGCTGCTGTCCCCTCCGCCGCCTCTGCAGCATCTCCTTCTTTGCGTGGACACGCTGATCACAAGCCTCCTGCTCCCACCACGCCCCAGGAAGCACACCGAGCTCACACAGGGGGTGCCCAGGAAAAACACAGACGGGTCTGTGCCACAACCTAAGCTGCTCAAAGCTGTATCAGGAGCATCTGTACAGGTCAAGACAGGTACGCAGGCAGGCAGAGCAAGCCCAGGGCCCGCGCCTCTGCTCTGGCAGGGCAGGAGTAGGCGGACAACCTCTCTCATTAAGGTGGCAAGGCTGAAGGTGATGGTGACTGCAATCGCGGCTGCGAGCGGCCGGCTCCCTACCTTGCTGCAGGCCAGGTGAAGAGCTGTGTTCTTGTTGACATCCAGCACAGTTATATTTGCTTTTGCTTGGTACAGCAGGAACTCTGAAAGGAGGAGGGACAGCTGCTGTTGAAAAGCAGCAGCATAGAGCCCAGCAATGTGGGGCAGGGGCCCTGTGCTGAGGGGGCAGGAGTGGGGCAGCCATCCCAGCGCACCTACGAGGAGAGGGACAACCCGGCTCCCACGGGACCCGGTTACGGAGGAGGCAGAGGGAGGCTCGCACCCCATACTGGGGAAAGCGGCTGCCAGCCACGTACCGACCACTGCAGTGTGCCCGTTCTCAGAAGCCATCATGAGGGGAGTCCTCCCCAGCTTGTCAGTCATGTCCACCTCGGCTTGGTGGCGCAGAAGCAGCTGTAAACCATGGATGTTGTCTGCAAAGGCAGCAGCGTGAAGGGGTGTCCTGGGAAAACAAGAGAGCGGGTAAAGAGGGCGGCACAGCACCCACCCCAGCAAGACTGCCCAGGCATAACAGACAAGTCTGGGGACGTCGGAGTCCCTTTGTGCCATGGGAAGTCATGTGGAAATCACTGGGGGAGTCACAGCCACCACCCAGCAGCACCTGGGAGTGGGTGACAAGAGAGGGACAAGTCTGTGCTCACCTTCCTTTGGCATCTCTGCTATTAACAATCTTGGCACCTAATGCTTCCACCAGCATTTCAGCAGTGCCATCCTGGTTGTTAATTCTGCGGTGGGGATGAGAAGGAAAGTTAGAACAAGACTAAGCGGCATTAGCACATCTGCAGTGGGAGTAAGCAGCACGTTCCTGGGGCTCGGATGCAAATAGCAGCTGGTCTCGAGTTGTTTAGGGTAAAATGCCCTTTTACCCTTCTCGGTATTACTCAAGGAAACACAGTACCATGCCAGACAACAGCCTTGGCCATCCCTCTGCTGCTACGTGTCCCAGGGACGCACCAGGCCCACCCCAGGCAGAACGTGGCAATGCCTCCACCTTCCTCATCCCTCCACAGCTGCCCAGGGCAGCACCCTCCTTCCTCTGCTGGCTGCAGAGCCAGGGAATCACCATCAGCCCCAAAGCCCTCTGTGCCCAGCGGGACCCCAGGGATCATGCTCACACTGCCCCAGACACCTCTGAGGAAGAAGGCTTGGGACAACGTGGAGCCCTTCTCCCACCAGAGCCCATCCCCAGAGCCTCGTGGGAAGCCTGGAGATTTCCCGAGATGCTCCATAACCAAAGAGCAGAGATGAGCCATCCCAGAGGGCCGGCAAGGGCTGAACCCCAAGCCCTTGGCAGCTCCATCGAGCTGAAAGCCTGCTGGCACGGGATTCTGGTACACGACAGCCCTGGCTGTGCTGCGCACAGCCAACGAGACAGCTGCTTTACAGCTCCCCGAGGACCTCCAGCAGTCCAGCAACCGCCTCCCTGCCGCAAGGGAGCTGGGATGAGCGGGCAGTACCACCCCGAGGAGCGGCTGCTGCCCAGCGAAGAGCCCTTGGCAAGCAGGGCAGGGTTTGGAGCTCCTCCACTCAGACCAGGTATCGCCTCTCCCACATCACCTGGCTGGGACGAACCCCGGGCAGGTCCCAGGCGCCACTTACACTGCACAGTGCAATGGAGTAAAGGGGTTTCCTTCTAGGTACGCAAACGGATTGTGTTCAAGTAACAATTCAAGACAATCTTCATGCCCTGTGAGGAGGGAGGGACAGAAATACATCAGTACGCAGCCCGTGGTTCCTCGCCTGTAACAGTGCAAGAAGGGACAGTATGCCCCTCTGGCTCTCTCCACGTCCAAAGAGCCGGAGGCCCCAGAGGCTGCACAGGACCAGCACGGGACCAGCACAGGACCAGCAGCACCAAAGTGCCTAAACCAACCCGTTCCCCAGCACAGAGGCAGTGGTTTTGTTTCGTCCCTGGCAGCAAAGCTGCTGTACTTCAGGAGGTTTCTAATTCTACACCGTCTTCTGAAGGACTTCACAGCCACATTGCTAGCCTCCCCTTGAAACGCTGAGACATCCCTTCCTGTTGCTGTATCAGTCCCACCGCTCCCTGCAGCCAGGGTGACAGCCAAATAATCCTATAAATCCAGCAGTCCTGGAGGAAGCAGCCTCAGCTGTTCTGCAATAGCTGTTTTCATACTTCATTCCTTTTTTAAGGAGCTTGGCAGCAGGAGAAAAACTCCCTGCCTCCCTCCCAGCTTTGTGCCGTCCTTTCCACCAGGCTGAACTCACTGCTGGGCTGATGGCTCCCAAAGCAGTGGGGGACAGAGGGACAACCTGGCTCTTCCTCGCTCCCTCCTCCCCATCATTAGGCAGAGCAGAGCAGAGGTGGGCAGGGGCCCAGCCCAGGTCCTTACCACTGTATGAAGCCCAGTGCATCGGTGAGTAACCGCTGTAGTCCACCACAGAGTCCAGAGGGTCAGTAGAGAGGGCTGCCTGCAGCAGGGTCCTCAGGATTTCCAAGTGCCCGCACGCCGACGCAAAGTGGATCGGGGTCCGGCCTTTGAAATCCCGACACAGAACGAAGGCATCGTGGTCCAGCAGGGCAGCCAGGCAGTCCTCACAGCCCGTCACAGCCTGTGGCCAGGAAAGAGGACCAGGAGGTCAGATCTCACCCTTCAATCATTTAGCAACAGAACTACCCCCTTCTTCCACAGCTTTCTTCTCAAACGCTGCATCTCAGGAAGGGAAAATGGGCTCTTTCACTGAGGACTCTTGCAACAAAAGAAACCGCCTGCTTGTTCTCCAAGCAGCCTCCGCTCAGGAGGACGAGCAGAAGCTGCAGGGCTCCCAGCCTGCCCCGGTCCCAGGGGTGCACTCACCCCTCGGTGCAGGGCGGTCCTTCCCCTCTTGTCCGCTGCATCGGCCGTGGATCCCTTCTCCAGCAGCAGGTGGACACAGTCAACGTGGCCGTTCATGATCGCCAGCATCAGCGGGGTTCTGCGGGGGAAAAGGCAGCAGGGAGGAGAGCGGGCTTGGAAATCAGCTGGGTTTGAGTATCGCCCTCTCTCCCCTGCCCCAGCCACCCTGCAAGGGGCCTGACCCCGTGCCACACAGATCCCAAGAGAAACATCCGGACAAACTCACTGGCCGTGGATGTCCATGACGTCGGTGATGTCTGCCCGCTCCCCGCTGTCTATCAGGAGGTGCAGGGAATCGGTGTTCCCGTTGGCAGCTGGAGACAACGCACGAGGAAAGGAGGAGTCAAACACAGGTACAGATGGGTCCCCTCCTTCCAGCCACAGCCGCAAACCAAAGGAAGGGGCTCGCGCCCAGCAGCCAGGCACACGTGGCTCAGCAAATTCGTTATGGGGTTGCTAGGCTACAGGACTGATTAGCACGTGCACAGGCTGAGCTGAAGACACGTGCGTGCAGAAGCTGCTGGTGTCTTCTCTCCCACCCGCCGCCGAGCCACTTGGACCCTCAGCTTCTGCTGGCACATCACAGCAGGCTGCACCGGCCCCATCCTGCCTCTAAGCATCACCCTAAACCACAGCCCCCTAAACCACAGCCCCTTCCCTCTCCCCGCACAGCAGCCGGGTGAACTGGCATCCTCGGCAGCGGTGGCACCGATGGCTGGAAGGGCTCTGGACACGCTCCCTCGCTGCCCCCAACCGTCCCCAGCCCTGTGTCCCCTCCGTCACCTGCAGCGTGGAGAGGGGTCCACTTCCTCTTCCTCTCCTTCACCAGAGCGGACGCGCCGTGGCTGGTGAGCACCTCCACGCACTCCGTGGAGCCTCTCTCCGTGGCGAGGTACAGCGCCGTCCGCCCCTTGTGGTCCCGCACGTCGAGGTTCACAAGGGTTTCGGCAAGTGTCTTTAGGGCTTCACAGTGACCATTATAGGCCTGAGGACAAAGCAGGCCACGTTAAAGCGGTGCCTGCAGAGGCTGCACCCAGAAGTGTCCCCCCCCCGGGACAATTCCTGCCCCCTGGGTCCCTCCAGCTCGATGGGCTCCTGCCCGGCCACTGCCTCTCGTTTGCACTTGGGTCCCACACAAAGCCCTCGCCCACTCCCACCCCTGCCCGCACTCAGACAAGGGAGGTGACTCCGAACAGCAGCATCCAGAAAGCCCTGGAAAGAGCAAGGAGTTTAACACACAAATCGAAGGGACTTTGAACGACGGCCTGTGGGGAAAGCCGCTCCCCAGCTGCCGGCACCTTTCCTCCCTTGCCCCGCTCCGCACCGACAGCTGCAGGGCCCAGGCCGTGCCGCCCGGGAGCGGGTACCTCTCCAGGACTCAGCGTGAACCCCGCACGGAGCCAAGTGCCCTCCACAACCCTGGAGCCGGGCCAGCCGTACTTACAGCTAAGTGCAAAGGGCTGACTGGAATGGTGCTTTCCACATCCTCCAGGCAGTTAAAAGACATTTCCAGGAGCTGCAACAGCAACAACACAAAACCATAACTGATCCTGGACTCACGGAGGCTTCGACAGACGCCCTGTCCACCAGCAGGCTGCAGAGGGGTTAGAAAACCATCTCATCTGCTCCAGAATGACAGGAATTTCAGGACGGGACCTTCCTTAACCTGGCTTTGGGCCCTGCATAGACAGTCACATCAAGTCCCTGCTATCCCCAAGCCTCCGAACTACTCGTATGATTTCCTATGCCCACACGGCTGCAAGCTTACCCTGTAACAATGCAGGCATTTCAGACAGAGTTACAAGGCATTTTCTGTACTGCAAGAGCTCTTCCTTGGCACAGGTCTGCAGGCTTCCTTTTAAAAGTCCAACCTTGCTCTATTGCCAGGGGTTTAAGCAAGACATCCATACGTCCCTCGTGCCGGGTAACAAAGCTCCTTTCTCTCAGGCATCTCACTCAGGCCCGGGTCTTTCCTCCATGGTATTCCCAGCACAGTGGCTCCCCAAGAGTCCCCATGCTTTTTAATCAAACCCATCTCCCTTCCTCCTGGACAAACCCTGACACTGTAGTGCCTACAACACACACGGTCCTTTAGCCACACCTGGACACCACAGGGCTTGACACGTTCGTTAGGGGGGGGTTCCCCGCTTCTCCTGGCAGCACAGAGGGTTTTCTCCCGCTCACTCACCAGTTCGAGGTTCTGCCTGTTGCCGTACGCAGCTGCATAGTGGACAGCGGTATATCCCTGCTTGTCCCGGAGGGATGGGTCAGCACCATTATCCAGCAAGAACTCTAAACAACTGCAACGAGCAAGAGAAAGGGGAGCTCAAGAAAAAGGGGAGATTGGAGAGGCAGAGCTTTGCAGGGAACCCCCGGATTTATCTCAGAGCAGATGCTGTACTAATCCCCTCAAGACACGGAGCGCATGCAAAGCCCACTGGAAGTGAGGACCAGGAAGCGATGGCCAGGGTTGCCTCGAGAATCAAATCAGCAGATGTTTCCTCCACGGCATCACTGCTCAGTTGAGCGTAAGCAGAAGCAAGGTATTTCTAGCGACTGCATGCAGGGGTCCGGGGAAGGGGTAAACAACAAACAACTGCCAGATGGGGCTGCAGCGCGGACTCACAAGAATGCCTCCTTCAGCCTGGACTCCTTCAGTGGCTCCTCATCAGTGTCATGGCTGTTTCCTGAATGAGTCTCTGCTCTGAAAGGTCAGAGAGCTGCATCAGTTTGCTGATTACCCCCTCCCACCCACGCTCCTCAAAGCGCTCCCCTCTTCGCAAACCGCCGAGCACCAGCTGCAGGGAGGTGGCCAGGGAACAGCAGAGCAGCACTGCCCAGCAGCGTGCCATCGTCCCCAGCCCCAGCAGCGAGGAGCGCATGCCCCCGAGACACCCACCTCCTGTATGTGTCCGAAGCAGCAGCATAGTGTAAGGGGGTACAGCCTTTACAGTCAGCCTCGTTAATACTGGCTCCTGCCGTGACCAGTGTCACCGTACACTGATAGCTGCCATTGGCAGCTGCGTAGTGCAGTGGAGTCCTGGGAAGGCGGAAAGGAGAAGGGGGCTTAGCAGCGCTGCCTGTCACAGATGGAGAAACTCGCCTGGCAGCAAGGCAGGACCCAGGGAGCCAGCCACCCCCCTGCTGCTGAGCTGCACCCTGCTCTAGCTCAAGGGTTTGGGTCAGCAGCTCCTTCTGAAGAGCCAGAGCTGGACCCCTTGGGGTGAGAGGAGGTGAAAGAAGCGGCTTTAGACACCAAATGCAGCACAGGTCTTAGGAACGTCCCAACCCAAACCCAGGCTCGGTGCGCTCCAGCTGTTTCTGGGCTGGAGGAATCACCCTTGCTCCCTTGCAAGGCCCACAGCACACTTACCTTCCAAATTTATCTCTCCTCCTCAAGTCAGCACCGCTGCTCAACAGCAAATTAAGACATTCAACATTCCTACAGGAGGTAGGGAGATGAGTTAGACACAGATCAGAAGGGACCACAGCAGGAACGCAAACTCCTCCTAGCTGCAGACAAGACAGCTACGCTTCTCACCCGCACAGCCTGGACGTGCAGAAGCTCAATTCAGTCTGTCACCTTTGGGCAGCATAAGAGCCGCAGCCATGGCTGGATGCTGCATACACAAAGCTCTTCCCTGCTCTCCAGTGAAATAACCCTTCCTGCTTCCTGCCTTACCAGCGCTATCCTGCACTGCGTGGAGCTCTCAAACAACCAGGCAATTACAGAGAGACATTAGCCATGGCATTAGTGCAGCTGACGCACTGGATTTTATGCTACAAAAAAGATCTAGGATTTCTGGCTTCTGCGTCAGTGCCTTGCTCCCGCCGCTCAGGCAGGGTAACAGCGCTGCGATGCCGAAGGACGGCTCCGTGACGGGCTCTCAAGCATCGCACAGACATAGCAGAAACGAGGTCCTCGACGGGACTCTACACCTCTGCCGTATTGCTCTCAACGCACCGCACGAAATCAAACTCCCTGGCAAACAATACAAGGCATTTACACAGCCAGCTAAATCCCTGCTGCTTTTCAGGCATCAGCTTGTGAGCCCTTTACGAACCCCCAGCCAAGGAAGCATTTTAGCCCCATTTTAAAGAAGGGTAAACAGCCACGGAGGGGAGCGATCGGGATGAGTCACAGAGTGAGCAGCAGAACAGAGCCAAAACATTTCCATTTTCACTCCTGCTCTAAACACAGGTCTCCGTTCTCTCTCAGTGCCGGGAACAGCACCCAGGGGTCTGACTCCCAATCCTGACCAAAGCACTGCACTGGGCTGCCCATGCTGTAGCTCACGGGCAGAGAGGAGGGTTACGGTTTGGGCTGGGGGGAGGCAGCGACCTTCCTGCACGCAGTGTCGGACCGGCGCCCCACGCACAGCTCACCCTCCAGAAGCAGCAGCGTGGAGGCAAGTCCTCCCGAGGTTGTCAGGCGTGTTGATATCGAAGCCTGCAGACAGCACGTGCTCATTGCTCAGCGAGGAGACGATACTGTACAACTGACCTGGGTGGCAGGAGGGGCAGGGAGTCAGGGGGAAGCTCGAGGGTCCCCCGAGTGCCCCCGCTGCAGGAGGGGCGGCTGAGCCACTCACCTGAGGAAAGTAGCTTACGACAACAGTCTGAAAATCCAAAGAGAACAGCTAAGTGCAGAGGGAACATGTCGTGGATCCCACGCCTGCCAGGAGATGAGAAGGGAGTCAGGATGGATCATTTCTCCACCCTCCAGCCCAGGGCAGGGAAAGGGAGGAAGAGTCCTTCCTTACCTTGCAGTGTCAGCACCATTCGTCATCAAAGTACTAATTAGCAGCTCGTGGCCATATCTAGCAGCAACGTGGAGGGGGGTATTGCCGTATTTGTCAGCACAGTCAATCTCACTGCCTAGAAAGGAAAAGCCGAGTGCTTTGCCAGTGAGTCTCTGCGTTCTAGTCCCGAGCAGCCCCGGCTGTTCCGATGGCCACGTCTCCGTCTCAGGGACATGGCTAATAACTTGAGTCCGTTCAGCATCGTGCAGAAGAACTGTAGCTCTCTGAGCTGAGACCCCACTTGTATCCTGCAAACCCGGGGCATTAGATCTCTCCCCCTTGCCCCAGGAGGGGACGCGTTCAGCTCCGGAGGTCTCCGGCTGAACCCCTGGGGTGTCTGCCAAGCCTGCAGCCCTCTTACAAGAATATTGTCTTTCAGGCTGGACGTGGCAGTGGGAATGTTCTTTGGCCACAGCAGCTCTGACCTGGCTGGAATTTCAGTCCCCTGGTCTGCACTTCGCTGCCCTTGAGCGCATGCACACTCCCTGCCACCCCCGAGCAGCACAGGGCCAGCGGCAACAGCCCCAAGAGCACAGAGTGAATTTGAGTGATAATTGTACAGCTCTTAAACGCCCCGAGCAAACACACAGGGAGGTCCCAGAGGCAGGTGCTGAGAAGCACAAGAAAAGGCTGAGGTAACCCAGGGCCGGAGGAAGAAGGCACTCACCGTTCTGAATGAGGATCTGCGAACGCGTGAACCGTCCGTGAATGGCAGCCATGTGCAAAGGGCTCTTCCCTTCCTTACTCTGCAGAGAGCAGAAGCCACGTCGCATCAGGCTTCCCACCACCCTCCCCGAGCTCTCCCGCCGGGCAGCGGGTCCCCGCTCCCCCCATCCCCAAGCTCAACCCCTCACTGCCAGACCTGAAAGTTGACGTCGGCCCCGTTGTTCACGAGGAGCTCTAGGCACAGGGCCCCATTGGTGGAGACGGCAGCAAAGTGCAGAGGGGTGAAGCCCTTCTCGTTAGGCTGATTGACGTTGGCGCCGTAATTGACCAGCTCGTTGGCCACGGCATCTTGGCCCACGTAACAGGCAATGTGAAGTGCAGTGTTACCGAAGGAATTTGGTTCATCGATCTGTGGGAGCAACAAACCCCAGAGGATTTGGGGATTCAGGAAGAAAAAAAGGCAGCCGAGAACCAGCCAGGGCTCCTGCCACCACCCAGCACCCTCTCCTACTCCTGTCTCCAGACCGGCCCGCACCCGAGCCCACCCTGCTCGCAGCCCCGGGGGTCTTACCTCGACTCCCAGCCTCAGCAGGTGACGCACGACTTCGATCTGGCCGCTGGCTGCCGCAGTGTGCAGCAGGGTGTAGCCCTTCTTGTCCTTACACATCACATCAGCTCCCCGAGCCACCAGCAGCTTCAGAACTTCCAAATGCCCTGTCCGGGAGACAGCGGTAAGAGCCAGGGGACCCCGGAAAACAGAGACCTGAGCACAGCAGCCTCTGGGGAGCCCCACCACCCTGAAAGGTGAATCCACAGGCAGGAAGCAACGTGGGAGAAGAAACCGGACCGATGCCCGTGGGCAAAACCTACCTAGGAAAGCTGCCCAGTGGATGGGCTGGCGGTCCTTCTTGTCGCAAGTACTCAGGCTGGCCCCTTTGTTCAACAGCAGGTTCACCATCTAGATGGGGAGAAGTGGTGAGAGAGGCAAGGCTGCCATTCCTCCCCGCTTGCGCAGGCAGAGGTGCCTTCGCCACCTGCGAAGCCCGGACCCAGGAAGGGGGACACGCACGGCACCCCCTGCGCCCGAACCCGCCTCGCCTACCTCGAGGTGGCCGCTGTGCACGGCGTGGTGCAGCGCCGTGCGGCCCGTGCGGTCCGCGACGTTGACAGTGCTCAGCAGGGGGATGATGGCCTCCACGCACTTGGTGGCCCGGTTGGCAGCGGCGACGTGCAGAGGCGTTTGCCAATACTTGTCGCGGGCATTGACGTCTGCCGAGTGCTTCAGGAGGAGGTGAAGTGCCTTCTGGCAGGAGCAGAGGAAAGCAGAGCTCTAACCCAACCTGCTGGAGCCCGCAGAAGCCCTCCAGCCCCGTGGGGGAAGCTGCGGCTCGGTCCACCTCATGCTTTCAGCACACACAGGGCTGCCCAGATCCACACCAGCCTACAGCCCTGAGAGCCAGAGCTGCCCTTGCAGGGCTGAGCTGAGCCTGCTCCGCACGCTCACAAGTACGGCTTCTCCCCACTCTGTCAAAGGAAAGGACTTGTTTGCTTTCGTGCCCCTGATGACCTTTTGAAGCCCACGTACGGCTGTGTTTCAGGATGTTATCACAGAGAAAGGGTGAGGGAGGTAAAGACAGCGTGAGAGAGACTCCAAGAATGAGCAGGGAGAAGGAGTCTTCCCTACACAAATCCTCCAGCCCTCACCGGGGCTGCTCCAGCTCCTTCCAGGCTGGAGTTCGGTGTGTGGGACCTGAATGAGCCGGGCTCATCCCACCCAAGTGCAGCTCTGAAACGCGGCTGCACGGGGGTACCGGCACAGGAGAAATACCTCCGAGCCACGTGATTTAACTGTGAGTGAGTGTTCATCCATGACTCACGAGGTGCGAAGCGCCCGGGGGATGACACATGCAACCCACTGACCTATATTTGATAATTATTTCCCCCTTTTGCTGGTAGAGGCTGTTCGCTGCAACCCCACACTTTCCTTGCTACGGTTTGCAGGCTGTCCACTTCCACGCAGCGTTGGGGCAGCACTTCCAACGATCCCAGCCCCATGGCTCACTGCTCTGCTCTTTTCTCCCAGGGCTAGCTGATACCACTCGCGGCTGGGAGAAGCACATGGAACGGCCGGGCAGTACATAAACCCAGCAATCCCAGAGAGCAGGCTCTGGGCAGGAAAAGCCATGAAGCATACAGGCGTTTCGGGAAGGCTCCTCTCAGGAGCTGGGCATGCAGGGCACTGGCAGAGCCCTGTGCCAAGCACCCCAGGGAGGGACAGACCGAGGGAGGTGGCTCTCCAGCACATCTGAGCCGAGGCAGAGAAGCAAACGAGCGTGCTCAAATTCACAGACAAGCAGCAGTTCAGACCTGACAGCAAAACAGTCTCGGCTTGCTGAGCTCCCGTATTTTAGCGACCCACAGTAACTGTCCACACATGTTCACAGCAAACGCCTTCAAGTAGAGGTTTACGCTAATGTGTTTCATCCCGTGTCTGCTGCCGATTAAGAGAATTCATGCAAGCAGTCGATGTGTGGTAACTTGCCCTGCATGTCAGAGTCAGGGCTTCTGATCCTCTGGCTCCAATCAACACGACCACAGAGTTTCTTGCTCTCCAGCAACTCAAAACAGGACAAAGTTAAGTGGGATGAAGTTAAGCCCACAAAAGCTACACATCAGGAAATCTTTCCAACAAGAGCCGTTGGAATCAGCACTGGAGAGAAAGGGTGAGAGCCCCATCATCCCTCAAAGAAATGTAAAGCTGGATTAGACAAAGCCCTGGGGAAGGGGGAAAGGCGAGGAGGAGGTTGTGGGGAAAACCCATGTGCTAACTCCGGAAGGATGAAGGGAAGGGAACCAAGGAGATTTTTTTTCCAGCTCTCATTTTCAGCCTCTGAATTATGCGTTCGTCCCCTCTCCACTCTAATGAGACCACCCATCTCAGCCAAAACCAGGCAAGATGGAAAAGAGAAGGAGAAGCACGGTCCCCCCCTCCCATCAGCGCCCACCACCTCCATGCAAGGAGCAGACAGCGCCAGAGGACACTTCCGAGGGAACCTACCTCGTTACGAGAAGCCGCAGCGCGGTGTAGCGGGGTGAGCCAAACAGTGTCCTTCGCGTTAACATTAGCACCTGAGGAAGAACAAAAGGAGGCGTCAGGGGACAGAGAGGTGACCGGCTGCCCCCGCTCCAGAGTCCCCGGGCAGGTCTGCAGCCACCTCTGAGGCACCCGCCGGGCAAGAGTGCCCGTTCTGCTGCAAGCGGGGACCTCGCGCTGAGCTTTACATGAGGACAGACTCTGTGAATTGCAAGAGGAACAAGCGACATCCCTTGGGAGACCGAAGAGACTACATCTCCCAGAGTGCCAGCTTCCCCACTGAGCCAAAAAAACCACAGCAAAGACCCAGCGAGCAGTTCTGCTCCTTGCTTTAAAACAAGGCCACTTGAGACAAAAAAACAGAGCATTTCACATTGTGAGCTGTGGTCGCTATGGGCTGCATCTCTGTATTAGAAAGGAAGGACGACAGATTACCGCCATCCCAGCTCCAGATCTGTGCTAGGCTCTTAGGTCTCACAACCCCTGAAGCCCCTGCCGTTCTCTGCTGCCGAGAACTCAGCACACAGGCATGCAAAAATCAACACAGGGCACGTAAGGGCATCCCATGCTCTGCAGACGGAGCTGAACGTCCCCAGTCCTGTTTAACAAGCCCTCAGCAAAGGATTTCCCCAAGTCTCTCCTTGTCAGGGTCACGTAGGATCATGCCAGCCTCGGGGTTCCCCCACACCACCAGCAAGTAGCTGCGACGCCCACGGTGCCCCGAGGTGCTGCACTGGTGAACAGCGGACGAGGAGATTCCCCTGTCTGCACCGCACAGGCACAGGGCCGAGCGTCTCCGGAGGAAAGCGAAGGGCAGCTTTACGCCCAGTAACACAAGCCAAAACTGAGCAAAATCCCCTGGTTTTCAGCTGACCCCTCTCCATGAGCAAGTGAAACTCTGCTCCCCTGAGCGTCCTGCCGTTCAAGGCATCTCCGAGGCGTGCATCCCCACTGCACCCTCCTCCAGCACCTCCTTCTAACATCTTGCACACATCCCCCTCCTGGCTTGGTTTCCACCTCTGCTATTTCAGTTCCAAGACGCTTCTCCGTCTGAACAAACCTCTTCGGATTATGGCAACATTTCCTAGTCTTCCCCTGGCTGCAACCCCACTGGCTTAAGCATGAGCACACGGTTGCTTGGAGGGTGACCAAAAACTATTGCTCTGCACCCCTAAGGCCAGGGGAGATCAGAAAGATGCCTTAAAGGCAGCGCCAGCGCTCGAGCCAAGCGCCCTGAGCCTTGGCCCTTACCTGACAGAATGAGGAGCTCGAGGATTGCAACATCTCCTATGTAGGCAGCAGCATGCAGCGGCGTTCGTCTTTCTTGGTCCTGAGCAGGGATGTGAGAAACAAAAACCGTCTGTGAGCTTCGAGGGCAGGGAGATCCCTCCTCCACTCCACTCTGCCCCAACACCTCCCCTAAGCAGCATCTCGGGATGCGGGACGGGGGAAAAACTGCTTAAACCCAGCACCCTCCTGCGGTGCTGCGGGGGTGCGCAGCCCTTTGGGAGCTCCGCGGGTGCCGGGGTGTACACGGTGGCCGGAGCAGAGGGTACGTGGGCCATAACCCCAGCACGAGACGGGGAGGCTGCGAGAGCTCCAGCCACTCGTTTCATCACTGACTCCCCGGAGACCGACCCGACCTGGCTCCGGGGCTACTGGACTTAATGAACGTCTGCAAAGCACTCTGCGATCCGAGACGAAAGCCTGGCCGTGCTCTGGCAGTGCACAGCCCGTCCCATTCTGCACGCTTTTATCCTCTCGGCCAACAATAAAAAACACTCAGAATTACAGACAGCTCCGAAATCAGACTCGGGCCTGCCGGCTGCTGAAGGCCAGGAAGGTGCAGAAGCCCCTCTCTGATCTTAGATTGGATTAGCCGAATTAAAAATACCTTTCACTTCTGTTTACTCAGGGCCAGGCCCTGGGTAACGTCTGCCTCCAGGCATTTGGTTCAAGCTTTCCTTGGGGAACATGCCATGTACTAAAGCCAGGAAGCAAACAAGTAGAAAGCCAGATGAGCACAACCCATTTCAAGCCCCAGATTTTGTGTTTGGGGGGAAAAAAATGTAATTGCTTTTCATAAGGTTAAAAACCATTTGGAAAATGGTGGTGGTTTCATTTTTTTTGGTAACAACTTGTGCTGGCACAACCAGGCAGGAGGATGTGAAAGTGAAACCCAGCTGGCAGGTCACCGAACAAGCAACAACATTTCTAAACCTGCACACAAAAAGGAAATTAAGTGTTAACAATTGTGGTTTTATTCCTTCAGCAGCTGCGCGAGAGCTCAGCAAAACAATCCCAACCCTCTCTCCTGACAAGAGAGGACGAAGAGCTGCCGGGTCCCCAACCAAACCAGTCATGGAAAAAAATCCACACGCTATCTCTGTGTAACAAGCGAAGATGCGATCGAATCGTTAGTCCTGCCGGCACACGGGCACCAGCGTGGGGCCGCCCTCACCTTCCCAGGACACCGGCCAGCGTCCGCAGCGCCCGCCCTTGACCTCAGGGCTTAACACCACGAGGATCGGGGCGCGCACCGGCCCCGGCTCTGCAGGCTGGGTCGGGCGAACGCCCTGACGAAGCGCTCAGCGAAACTAATAGGAGCGTGCCAAAAAGCCGGCAGCTGCCTGCAGCACAGCTGGGAGCAGCACGGACCGGAGCCCCGGTTAATGCCACAGCTTAGAGGAGACGGTGAACCAGAACAGGCTGCTCTTGCCTAGAGCTCACAACTGAGCCTGGCTTTTGGGCTGAGAGCGCAGGAACTGCTGACCCGGCACCAGTCCAACTGTGCCACCATGTCAGGCGGACCTGGGCCGGTGCAGTCAGGGCCGGCCAACCCGCCAGCCTGCGTCGCAGCAGGCTGCGTTTCTTATCGGCACATCTGCCACTGATTTGTTAGCGGGAAGCTCGTAAACCAGATCAAGGGAAGGCACGCTGACAAGTCAGACGGGAACGCTCGTAGGCAGGTTTCACCCCTTCCCTCGCCGGAGCCTGGCTCCCACACTCCATGTGAGGACAGACCACGCTCCTCACCACCAGACTGGGGCTACCGAGGGCTGCTCCCCCAGGAGCCAGCCCGGCCGCTCGCAGGACCCAGGGGGATGTGTCCGAACAGCGGCCGCCTCTCCCGGCCTCCCCGCCTGCTCTGGAACGAGCATCAAAACCACCCTCTGCCATCAGGCTTAAGACGAGCGCAGTGGAAACCCCTCCTAACACCCATGAGGTGAACTCCGCTTTGCTGAGCAGCTCAAATCCTCCTTCCCCCCTGGGGAACCACCTCATCACAAGGCAGACCTGCTGCGTTCACACCAAACTATTTTGGGTCGCCATCCCAAAGGAGAAAAAGGTAAACTGGCAAGGCAGCAAAGCTGAGCCTCCGTGAGAAGTCCTCCCACACACCCCAGAGCCTCTCAGCGACGCTCTGCAGGGCCGAGGGCTTTAGGAGGCTCTCACCATCTCCTGGGGAGGGGCGGGAGTTCTGGTCTTCCACGCGCCCCATTTTACAGATGGCAAGATCGAGGCAACAGGACAAAGCTGCACAGCAAATGGCGGCCAAGCCAGGAGCAGAATCCAGGAAATTTTGTTTCAAAGCCCCAGCTCCGACCATCTTCGCCAAAAAGAGCCCCCCGTGACAGCACCCACGTCTCACCCGCTGAGCCTCTGCCCTCCCCTCTGCTAAAGAACCGCACTGCAGGGAAGGAAACAGGGAGAGCTGGGTGAAGGAAGGGGAGCGAGCACAGCCAGGCAGCACTCACCAATACATTAATGTTCTCCTTCTGATTCAGCAACGACCGTACCTCCTCTATATCGCGGTTGAAGATGGCTTGGACCAGAGGAGGCTACAAAGAAAAAGAGAAGCAAGTCGTGAAGGTGGCACCACGCGGAGGACACGAGAGGGAGGAGAACCGGCAGCGTCGCGGCATGTCAGAGACTTTACACCAGCCTGATTCAGCCAGGACCTCGCTCCACCAACGAGCCCCCCGCGCCTGCTGCTGCCAGAGCTGGGCCCAGCGGCAGCACCCGGCAGCTTCCTCGCGTCCGTGGCTCGGCCAGCACCAGGCACCAATTTTCAAGCCAGAAAAGGTACTTTTCTTGGTTGTTCGTTGGTGAACAGGCCAAGGAATCATTGGAGAAGCCTCCACGTGCAGCGCCCGAGCACGGAAAGGCAGGTCCAGCTCCCGCTATCCAAAGCTGCAGCCACAGCCAGAAAACTGTCCCTCCGAGCTGGCTGAAGTCTCCTGGTACGAGACAGATCTTTGCAGACAGTGAATCAGGTTTCCCAAGGCACAACTAGGTGATGCCTCATGCTCTCCTGCGGAAGGCTGCACACTTACTGCTGCTCTCCTATCTTTTGAGAAACACCTACGACGCTACGCTGGCTCCGACGGCGCAAAGAGCCTGGCAAAGCCCAGCCTGGCAAAGCCCAGCCTGGAGCTCCTCCTGTTTCCTGCTGCCCACATCTCGAAGTAGTTACCTAGCAGACCTCGGTAAAAACCAGGAGCAGAGCCCTCGCCCAGGTCACAGGGCCAGCCGGTGCCGTGGGCTGCAGAACCAGCAGCCTGAGCTGCCGGAGCCGTTCGTGCGGCGGGGCAGGTCGGTGGGTTAGGTGCTGCCCAACCTCCGGGCATCGCCCGAGAACCCTGCACCCCATTTCTCATTTCACAGGCCTAAAAATGCCATTTTCCTGCAGCAGGTTCTTCGGGGCAGAGGCTGTGGTGCTCTAGGTCCGTTCAGCACTTGGCACCCCACGATCGCTGCCAAACCCAACGCTTCCCTGCTCCGGCCGGCCGAGCCTCTGCTGCTTTTTGCACGGCAAGTCCAGGGTGCTGCGACCCCGAGCGAGCCGCGGCAGCCCCGGCACAGCCCCTCCGGCTCTGCCCACACACCTAAGGCTGGAGCTAATGGCCAAAACCGGCGAGCCCCGCTCATCTTGACCTCTCGGAGGAACAACAGGGCTTCGCCTTCAAGGCAATCCCTTCTCGTCCCTGCTGCCCAGTCAACCTCACGCTCATCTGCTCACCCTACCATCAAAGTAAAAGCAGTCAAACACGGGGAACACATCCCAGGTCAGAGGGAAGGCATGAGTCATTCCCCTGGAATGCAGCAGACTCAGCATCACTCGTTAGACATTAAAAAAAAAGGTTTTTAAAAAAAAAAAAGAAAGGGAAAGAATCGCAGACGATAATTATGCCCTGAGCAGTCTTCAGTGGCGCGCGGTTTGCAGCAGTGCTGGGTCTGACACACCCACCCACCATTCACAGGGAAAGCTAAATGTTTTGGTTACCAAAAAAAAAACCAACTTCTATTTAAATCACAGATCAATCCCTCGTCCTCACCCCTCCCCTCCTTCATCCACCCCGCCAGGCTTTAAACACTTGCTATATTAACGATACCGCAGGAGCGGGGGACGAGGGGCAGGTGTAAATATTGGGTTTCGAGGGGCCAGCAGCCCCGATCTCCGAAATTGAGGTGGATAAAGGCGGTTTATGTAAAACAAGCGGGGAAGAGCAGGTGTCCAAGCCAAGGCGATGCCGGGGGTCACCGCTCTGGTGATGGGGTACGGACATCGAGCCCAGGGAAGCAGGGCCAGGAGCGGCAGCGCCCGTGCCGCAGGAGGAGCTCCCGGCCGGGGGAAGGCGACGAGGCTGCTCAGGGATGGGGGGTCCCAGGCGAGACCCCGCGACGGGCAGGCCGGGAGCCGGGCGAGGGCTACGCGCCGGCGGCACCGGGGTGGGGGCTGCCTTCAAACCCGGCGTGGGAGACACCCTGCACCCCAGGGGCGTCCCCAAAACCCGATGGGGACACCCTGCACCCCAGGGGTGGTCCCAAAACCCGATGGGGACACGACGGGGGCGGCAGCGGGAGGCGCAGCGATGCCGGGCCGGGGTCTCGTCCCGGGGCTCCCACCCCCGCCGGGGCAGGGGGTCCCGGGGCGGGGATTCCCTCTCGGGGGTCCGCGCTCCCTGCGGCGTGGGGGGGGGGGGGTCCCGTCACCGGGGTCCTGCCCTCACCGGGCCGGGGGTCCCGCCCCGCTGGGCCCGGCTGCCGATCCCCGGGTCCCGGCGGCCGCGGGCGGGAGCGGAGCGCGGCGGGCTGCGAGCCCCGCGCCGGGCCGGGGCTGCGGCGGGGCGGCGCGGGAGGCCCGGCGGGCCCGGGCGGCAGGTGGGAGCGGGCCGGGCGGCCCCGCGCGGCGGCGGGCCGGGGGCCGCGGCCTGGGGCGGCGGCCGGGCCGGGCCCGGCGGTGGCGGCGGCGGCGGCGGCGGCAGCGGCGGCGCGCACTAGGCCGCGCATCCCCGGGCTGGCGTGGCGGCGCGGCCGGGCGCGGCGCGGGGGCGGGCGGGCGGGCGCGGCGGCGGTACCTGGTCCGTGATGCTGAGAATCCCCATCTCGGGGCCGCCCTCAGCGCCCAGCTCCCGGCATCGGGCTCCGGCCGCGGCGGCTCCGCTCGGGCGGCTGGCGGGGCGGGGAGCGGCTGGGCCCGCCCACCGCCCGGGGAGCGGCCGCCGCCGCCGGGCCGCAGCGCCGCCGCCGGCCGCCATCGCCGGGGCCCGCGGAGCCGGGGGGGTGGGGGGGGCCGGGCCGCCGGGACACCCTGCGGGGTCTGCGGGAGGGCGGCCCCGGGCCCCTCGTCCCCAGGGAGGGCAGCCGGGCCCCCGCGGGAGCCCCCCCCCCCTCCCCGGGCCCGGGGGACCCCCGGGTCTCCCCCCACTCCGCCGGGCCACCCCGAGCAGCCGCTTCCCCGTGGACGTTGCTGCTTCCCCCAGCCAAAATCCAGCACACGGTCTCCACACCAGGCAGGAGGGAGGCTGGGGCGGCGGGTGAGCATCCCATCACGCCGCCACGGCTTGGGGGCAAGCCACCGCGGAGGGAAGCCTGGCAGGAGCCATGCCGTCTCTGCCCTGGTCCGCGGGGTCTGGCCGGCTGGAACCGTCCTCCCTGGGCGGCTATAGCGGGTACCGGGGCGTCGATCGCACCAACGTGCGCAGGCATTGCCCCGCAACCCCTTCCCTCCGCCGCGCCGATCGCCAAGCCGTGCCGCCGCTCAGGGCTGGCGGGGCGGCTCGGTACCGGGGCCGGGGCAGGGGGCAGCTCTGCCCGCTCACGGCTCCGCTGCCTGCTCACCCAGCAGTGCTGCCTGCGTCCCCGCTGCTGCCCGCTGCCATGTCCGCCCGTGCTCTCCCAAGCACCTGGGATGCAGCAAAGCGCTTCCCGCTCGCTGGGCTGTTCACAGGACCAGGCCGTCACTTTACCGGCTCCCCAATTGCTCCTGGCCCCCGCGGTCCCTCCCAGCCCCCCGCTGCAAGCAGGCAGGCTCGAAGCCTTGCCTGGCCGGCCCACGTCCATCCCCTGCTTGGAAATAACGTTAAATCAAGGAACTGGCGGTGCCTCCCGCTGCGCTGGGCTGCCCGGTTCCAGCGGGAACGGGGAATTCCTGGTTTATTGCCTCTTCTGCTCTGCCCAGAGGGGGTGTGTGTGGCGGGGCACGGCACCCAGGGCTCCCCATCCCTGGAAACAGTGACCGGGGACAGGCGTGGGCTGGCGGGGCTGGGTCGCGTGGCTGGCGTGGCAGCACCGCTCCGGCCCGGCCGAGCCACGTTCAGGGGCTGAGGCACCGGGGACGGCGCTGCTGGGGCTATTTTTATCACGCGTTTGGACCTGTCGTTAGCCGGCTGTTACCTAACCAGCAAACCAAGGTGAAGTGACGGAGCCGGCGAGCAGCTGCTGACATTTCTGCCCGGGAGAAGGGAGCCGCAGCACCGGCCACCGCTTGGAGAGGCGGGTGGCCAGCGGGGCCGCAGGCCGGTGTGCCCCACCGGGGCCGGCCTGCCTGCCTGCCGGGGCCTCTGGGCCCCTCCGGGTACCGCTGGGCGCCGCGCCCGAATCCAGCCCCCGGCTGCCCCGGGGCGGGAGGGACGCGGGGACCCCCGGGCCCGGCCCGGAGGAACGCGGGGGGCTCGGGGAGGCCGCAGGCCCCGGACTACACTTCCCATCGTCCCTCGCGCGATCCGGACTACAGCTCCCGTCGCGCCCCGCGCGGGAGGCGTTGCCTCGCCCCGCCCCCCGGGCCGTGACGCGAGCGGGCTCTATGGCGACGCGGTGACGTCGCGGGCGGGGTGAGAGGTCACGGCAGCGGCGGCGGCGGCGGCGCCGGTGCGAGGGCAGCGGAGCCGCGTCCCGGCCCCGGTCATGGCGGCCCGGCGGCTCCGCGGCGCCCTCCAGCTCGGGGCGCGGCAGCGGCTGCGGGCCGCGGCGGCCCCGCCCGGCAGGTGAGCGCCCGCGCCCACACCGGGCGGCGGCACCGGGCAGGGCCGCGGGGCCCGGGCGGCGGGACCGGGGCGGACGGCGGGGGCGGAGCGGAGCGGGGCCGGAGCCCGGGGGCTGGAGGTCATACAGGGCGCGGGGACACCGGCGAGGGCCGCGGCGGGCCCCGGGGGACGATCGGGGCCGGGCAGGCCTGGGGGAGACCCCACGGGGCGAGCGGCCCGCGGTCCCGGCCCCCCGCGGTCCTGGGGGCCGCCGGGGGGACCTTGGGGACACCGAGGGGACCCTGGTGGGGCGGGACGGGGGGGGCCCGGGGACGCCCGTGGCCACGGGGGTCTGCGGCCCCGGCGG